>NW_019211460.1:18237755-18368381 GCF_002443255.2 Varroa destructor
TATATAAAATGAAGTATATACAACGGATTTTTTTGTTGAACTATTGAGACTAAGTTCGACAACAGTACCATTTCTAGGGACGGCGTATGTCGGCAGCACTCTTCAGTAGTAGCTGCGGTAGCTTCTAATTTGAGATTCGCCGGCCCGAATTTATCGTCAAAAGAATCACGAATGATGTCTTAAATGTCTAGGGTGAAAAATATAGAATTTTACGAGACTTCCGAATGCCACCGTTTAAAAGCATCACTGTATTCGTCTAATTTCACGCAGAAACGACAATTTCATTAGAATTTTTATAGCCGCTTGAGCAATATTAGATCTGATCAAAACTACCCAATTTAGCCCAACTTCAAGATGGCTTTAATTTCGATTACCAGAATTGTGTTTTCCATGACAAAACAGTTATTCCTAGTTCTGCTATTGTTTGAGGCGCGAATTTAGACTGTTTGTCCAAGATAGTGCTTGTAAGCAATCGATAAGTAAGTATACAGAGCTGATGATTTTTCGCAAATTGGATTAAGTCTCATTTAGCGGCTCTTCTGCCACAGAGATACTTGTGACCTCTAGTAAAGAGATCCCCGCCTGATTACTGACAATAGGTGGCATACACATAACGGTATATAAAGCCAAGAGGGAGGAATTGAGCCGAACAGTATTGCGAGGGATCCTAGGAGCGGTTCGATATTGTATAGCCAATAAACGCTATAACAGCAGACGATTCTGAGCTAGCGTAGACGAAAATTGGCTTATTGTGTTGTTGCTAACTAGATCTTAGCTGCGGAATCCCCACGGGCCACTTGGTCGTGCTTCAATTTGCTTATTCTGTCCATAGACTCGAGTGGACTTCTCGATAGTTATCGAACGCCTCAATTCATTTCTGACGACCGAATACTCAGAGTATAACGTAATGCGGAAGGCGCTTTGAATTTTGGTAGTGATCAATATATCTATGGCACGATACGTGCTAGTCTACTATTACATTGTCTAATTATAGAATTTTAAATAATGTCATACGACAACTAAATACTCGTAAAAGACATGTTTCCCTATCCTTCCACTATAGCACGTAAAGCGCTATCAAAGTACTACAGTGGCGTTAGAGTACGTGTCTAGGCCACTATAGACGCTAGGAAGCGTGTAATTACCATTAGATCCAATTCAATTATAAAACTTAACTATCATATTCGGTTTTGAAGTTCAAGAATGCGTAATGGGTATACGAGACGCTTTGGCAAACACTCCTGTGTAAAGGGATGATTCTGTACGACAAGGATATATAGATTGATGGCAATAATTATAGTTTACCTAGTTCGGGTTCAATCCACCTATACATCTACAGCGGCTGACCGTGACGCAGCGGCGCGAACAAGTAACAACACACGTCGCAGCGTACGCATTATGTATGCACCGACAACAAGAGAGCAAGTCAGCACAATTCGACGATAGAATGATCACGTCTGAGCGGATGGGGGTCAAAACGACCGCTATGGAGGTTCCCCGTACGAACCACGTATCAGACGACAGTACCCTACACCTACGACACGTATGGAAGAGGCCATACGAACCAACTATGGTTAACTTATTAATAACGTTAACAACATAGGTGGCAATTACTGTGCTCGTACTGGTTCATGGCTCAACGATAGAAACCTGACTGCAAGGCCTTACAGCTGCCTTCTCGAAGTTAGAAAATACCAACAAACGCTATACATTCATCTTGTAATATCAAACATATAGGGATCGTCAACTGCGAGATGTAGCAAATGAATGACGAACGTAAAAATAACAGAACATCTCGGAAAACCGAAGTCCGTGATGCGAGGCCGCGACGTATTATTGTGTGAGGATCAACATTTCGGTAATCCTTTATACTAAAGATTCGTATTTGGGCACATGAGTAGTTCATACTTTTTGCGGCACTTTGACTAACATATTCTAGGCTTGGGAGAACTGTGATACGACACAGCTGTATCTACGTAATAGCTATTGTTCCGCAGGTACAACCATAGGCTAACTAGCCCTAATTCTTTCCTTGTTTAGGCCACGTTACCTTCTTTATGTTTTCAGAGAGGATTTAACAACCTCGTCTACATCTCTCATAAAATTTTTAAAAACATTTCTCGCGTCTGATATCTCCTTTATGGGCTGCTTTGTTTTCCACCTAAACAGCCTTTACCGCTTCCTCTAACCACATTATTAATTAGGCCTCTAAACGTAATTCAGAATCAAAAGGTGGCTCTGTAACTCTGTGATAAGTTCATAGTCGGTTTCATCACCGGCTGTTGTTAGATTTTGTTTGCATGTTTCGAGTTCGCTACCTTTGCTATGATTCTAAAGTGATATCTGTCTTTGATTATAGCGATTTAGCAAAACTGTCACGCACAAATGAGTTTAGCGGGGAATCGAACGTTGCTATTGTTATTGTTAGATGTTGCGTATCCTCTGCTAAGGCAGATTGATCCGTGGGCCGTCCAAGCCGTCCCTGTTTGCCGTTTGCCGTTTGCTGTTTGTAAGGTTTTGGTTCGTCTCTGCCGAGCTTCTATGGCAGTCTATGCTCTTTTCGCTCCGGCTGGTTTGCAAAGACCAGATGAACGATGAAGGTCGACTGTACTTCCCCAACAACGACAATTGCTTTTAGCCGCCTGTTTCCTTGGACTTCGCTTTGCGTCACATCTCCTATTGTGTCTAACGTCCACAGCTATGCGCTGGACCTAAGTAGGCCAGACAGTGCATTTCCGACGACAATACGACGGTGTGTGTGTGGCGATGGCAAGCGACCGAGGTTAGCGAGTCCCCCGTGCTTTCATTAATGATGGCGTGGGTTTGTGACTACTGGGTGCGTCTTTATTTTTGCCCCCCAAGGCTCAGTGTTCGATGTGCTTTGGCCCTAGTGTCAGTCTTATCTGCCTGACTTGCCCTTTTTCTTATATGGTCTTGTCCTAAACTGCTCCGTTTCGATTCCCACAACAATATGTGTCTGTCCGTGTATGTACGGTTTCTCCTTGTACCAGCAGCAGCATGAAGGTACAATTGGAGCGACATCTGCAGTCTGTTGCGGCTCTTGTCGTTACCCGCATAGGCAACTTGGACGGCAGGCACGGGATGCGTCGCGTATGTCGATTGCTGGACTTCGGGACTTTCTGGATCCTCCATAGAGAAATACTGATAAATAATATGTTGTACTGGGACGAGAAAAAATTTTGAGCTTTAATTGTTACAGGCGCCATTGCTAAAAGCAGCGAGAACGGGGAAAAAAGTAATTTAGTTCATCATTTGAGATGACAATGCACGTCTATCAGCGTACGTCTGTCTGCCGTTTACTAAGTCGTTGTCCCGTCTACCCCACAATAACCGGCTGTACAATCCACATCAAATAGGCTTCCGACAACTGATCTTAACAGACGAAACGGTAATCGTCAGCAAAATGGCGTAACGGGTCGCGGTCAACCAAGTCCTGTTTTCTACGAAAGACCTGTAGCAGCTGCGGGCGAAATGGCTTTAGTAGTTCAACTCGATACGATCGGTCGGCAATGATGTATATGAGGAAGAAAAAACGCGACAGCTGGCTAGAAGAGCGCTTTATTGGGTAAGTAATACAGGGTACTACATAGTTGGTACTGCTCCTTTAAGCTACCAATGTATGGTAACAAACGTATGCACTAATACATAGCCCGGTCATTATCTGATACTATGCTGACTTTATGTCGTGCCTATATGTTATTATATTTTCTTAGTGGACTTGTTGAGATATTAGTAAAAGTAGCGAGTACAAGTAGACTTCTACGGCAGTGAACACCAGCTCTAGTTTTACTTTTTACAAAATGTCATTTATACTCTGCTAGGTTTAGAATACGGGTATTCTATACATTTGTTACAATTTTAAGGCTTGACGGCACATTTCCTTCTGCACTATATTGATTTTTATCGTGACTACACGGACCATCCTCGCGCACTGACAATACAGTAGATGTAGTTCTGGGAACGATCGAACAGAGCTACACTATGAACAGCCTATTCTGTAAAAAGTTCAAACATGACCAGGAAATATCAGCACGCTCAAGTTACACTAGTTACTTACCTAGGGGGCTATTTGCCACGTCTCCCAAGCTAAAGAAAAAAAACTACAAGACGACGAAGAATCACTTCAGAGACGTTTCCCGAGTCAGGCATAAGGTTCGCACTCTATCTGTCTTCCCAAAACTACTACTACTGCAATTTTCGTCCAGTTACGATAACTGATTGGCCTACGCACGCTAGATGCAATGGTACCGGAAAACAATATAGTAGATCCTCGCAGGAAAGATCCATAATGTCTTCTCAGTTCGATCTAGAATTTTACTAATGATACCAAAAAGCTTCCCCATAGAGGTATGCTTAATAAACACTGAATTAAAAGACCGGCTTTGAAATAACCCGGTTGATCTAACTGAGAATTCAATGAAGCTATCCCTCATATAACTAAAACGCGAAATCCATCTGTAAGTCAATAGCGCAAGGATGAAATCAAGAACCCGACAGCGTTGTACCGTACGATATTTGCAGGTTCTTATTTGATGAAATCGTTTTAGCAATTTTCTAGAAAAGTCAAGTTAAAAATACATGTTTGTATCTTATACATTACCAGTCAAGCTAAAAGTTTCGATTAACCCTCCTAAAACCGCGGTAAGCCCACGCTAGTGACAACTGTTGTTCTTTACTATCTGCTATGTCGTTTGTGCTGTAAAAAGCCGTGACGCGGTGCCCCGCAAGATGTACGCGATCAAGAAGTTAATGAGCGATTAACAATAAGATCAAGGGAAGGGCAGAACAATCCGCAGATGTTTGTTATTTGATGGCCGTGTCATACCGTGTAAATCGGATGTGATTGATTTGTTCACATTAAGGATGTTTTATGGTATAAACAACAAAATAAACCATAAGCATAACAAAAACATCAATAGGGATTTTTTATTCAAAAAGGAAGAAAACAGTTAACAGATTCTACTCTAAATACAGTTAAAAAATAAATATACGATTCCAGATACACATATGCTGTAAAATGAATGCCAACTGATACCCGAAAACTGCTAGTACCACATTATCGGCTTCTGTTGCTCACTGGTATCAGAAACATATATGTATCTCAAGGAAAGCAAAACTATGCGTTCCCAAATTAAACAATTCGAATTATCTATTGAAAATTCTACCGCTATATTACAGTACAATGGTTAGTGCCAACAAAAGATACCATTGCAAGTTGTTTCGAAAAACGCTAGGCAGACGACACACAAACCAGATACCACGGACGATTTAAACTGCTACAAGGAAATGTGTCCGGCGCTCTCTTGTCCAGCTTGAAAACTGTAGAAAACTAACAATGAATGGCGAGAAAAGCCCCGTTTTGTTAATACGCCTTAGCGCTCCATTCGTCGTACTTAATCGTCCGCCTAACGACATGAGGGTGGCCTTTTTAGCGAGTAGGTTTCCCATCGTAGCAGAAGCGGTCAGCTAACACTGTGAATGGTACCTTTTCTGGTCTGTCCTTAATAGCCTACTGACGAGCGGCCTTCGTCACTTGCTTTTCGGGGTTGTTCTCCGACGTACTTTTATGCTGTCGTAGCCTACGTTTGTTGACCCGGCCGCAGTGACCATTACCGACTGCTTCCCAAACTCAGCTCAGAACTCACATTTCCAACTAATCGTTCACAGAGGAAAGTGTAAGCGACGTCGTTTAACTAAGTAGACATCTAGAACAAACAACGACTTATAAAATACGGATTGCATACCCCATCGTATAGGCTGAACATTTTCACAACGCTTTAAGCCAAATAAAACACGCATGAAACTTATTAAAATTTCATAATTTGTATTAAAACATTTATTAAGCAATAGTTATTTTAATAATAAAGTAATGTGTTGTTAAGTAATGAAAGTTACAATTACATTTGCTGGCTTTATGAGGTACGACCATATCAGCCTTCGATGAATATATAGTTGAGCTATCGAAAATTCGTATAAATTCGGCTTTTTATTTAGCACAGTTTCAACACGAACGAATAGTCTGGTTCAAAAAATGGTGGTGGTTGAAAAACAACAAATGTCACATTTGCCTATTTATGTCCATTATCAACATGGGCTCGACATATTTTGCATTTACTGTTGTTCAGACGTTAGACTGGGGGTCGGGGGGCGTCTTCTGAACCCCATGTTAGCCGTTCGAACTTGACCACGTCAACGCACTGATATGTGAGAATCGGCGAGTCCACAGCCCTACTTACGCTAAGAAAATGAAAATGTAATTTTGATGCAACGTAATGCATAGTAACTATACGTGCGAAGACATTAAGTACTTGGTAAAAATTAAACTTAATATCATTGAGTAGTTGAATAAGGAGCTGAAATGAAACTTCAGAAATGTAAACTTCCGCGAGTGTGATTTCAGCAAGACTATGCGTTGGAAAATTATGGCCAGATGTTAATTTTAGACGGCTTCGAGAATAAGGACAGACTTGTTACGGATATATGTATATTTCATTGCCCTTAAACACTGCCATTAAAATACTGGCTCGATTGACATATCATGTACCAGCATATCTGCTTTCCTATGATGATTTGCCCTTGACTATGTAGCTCTTATTTTGAAGAGTATCTAATAACTTTTTTTTTAAGCAAACGTTACAACAAGAGACAATCAATTATTTCCAAAAGAAGGGCAAATCAGAATATCAAGTACTTACAATTAGACCCAGCGATGAAATTTATATGGCCTCCTAAGTCCGCATACGGACCGAGGGTTAAGTGGTGTTGTTAAATTTATGACCACGGCGCCTCGTACGGGGAAACCTCGATACTTCAGTCAGCCTATACTATACTATATATATATATATATATATAAAACTATGAATTAGTTATTAAAATACTTTACTAGTTATAGGCGCATTTTATGCAGGACTCGCAGAGCCCAAACGAAACTAATTTGGGCTTCATGGGATTATGCCATAGACATCGTAATTGAAGCGTCACATGAAAGTTTAATGTTAGCTCGGATATTAGTTCGCTATTTGTGTACAGGTATATATTAAAGCTTGGACGGGATCTAAACAATCGTCCATACATATCTTTCCGATTGAAGCCGGATCAAGTAAAACGGGTGTCACGGGTACATTTGGATACCCCCACGCGTGCTGCGTTCAGCTGGAACAGGTGGCCATCAGCTGTCATGAAAATTTGTGTAGTACCCATTTGTAAGAATTGTCAAGATGAAACGGACCGCGTATAAAGAACTACTAAATATGAACTAAATGTACAACATTCGTTGGCGCTTTTAGATTTTCATTCTTTTAATTTTGCTTTTTTGAAGCAATGACAACAAACACGGAATAAAGGATCATTAGGTTCATAAGGTCTGCTAATCGTTGAATCGGTAAAGCTTTGCACTGCGACAAGAGATGCATTTCTATAAAATGAAATTGGATTTTTCTTTAAACTAAGCAGCATCAAAAAATGCAACGCTTTCATTATTGACCATTATAAAAACGGCTACATTATCCTGCACTTCTATGTAAACTTAAGTTTCCGCACATCTTCTAGGCTCACAATACGTACTGTATGCGACGTAGTTATACACGTCGACACACTTCACCGCGACCCGACTCGAACCTACTGAATATGATATAAGCTTGGATCTTCATTATCTTAATTTGAGGCCTATTTTTCTCAAAATACCATTGTATGCTAGTTGTATCCTGAAAGTCTCCCTGTAGGTGTATAGTGCTAGAGTTCTTCTTTTCAATTGGACTAGTACCATCACACAGGCAACGTAAAGCAGAAGTTGTTCTCCAGGATCAATGAACGACGAAAGATACCCTTTGTTTGTCATACCAGCATATATGCTGGTCTGCTATTATCCATTAGCGGCTCGCTGTTGATTCCAAAGGATTAGCATTACGTTTCAACGATTAATTTATTATATATGTACAGCAAACGGTTTTTACGTTCAGCTTTATCTAATACCGACTCCCTGTAGTGCCGTTCATATTGGTTCATTAAGACCTACGAGTCTATAATTACGAAAATCTTACCACTTATTTCTAAGACATGAATAATGTGACGCACACGCAGATGGGCTGAGGAAGCCCAGTGTCGTTAAACGAAATGTACGGCAAATGTTTTCCATAAATCCTACATAGATAAAGGATTGTTTAATATAGATCACACGTAGCACCTACACTTTCACTGGGTTTGGATCTTGTTACGATGTTATCATATTAGATGTCTGTTTTCCGGACATCGATGAATTATTGTTATCATTTGATCAGTAGTAAATGGTTTAGTAACAGCTTTTTTTCAACACAGACCAAATAATATTTCTTTATTTATTTTCTACATCCGTTCAGGCAGCAGGTTAATGGTTGTTGACTACAGAAAGAAGTCATTCGGCTACCGAATAGATCATTCATTTGAAGGACAAACTAGGACCTTGTTAGGTAGCCATTAGGTGTAAAGAGAACCTACATCATGCGGTAGTAATATGTCAGCATCTGAATGCAAGTTTCTGGATGTGTAATATTAAGAAAACTTCAAAATCAATGCGTGGTTTTCATACCCATAAATCTATGAGGATGAACGAGAGAATTGGGCCTATTGGCGTAACACTCTTAATGTGATTACATCAGCCATTTTTATTGGCGCCCCGAAACAAAAACATATGTATAAGCTGCATCTACAAAGGCTTTGAGTTGTGCGCAGTAACCTTTTAGAAAAGTTCATACATAAATAGACAGGCCATTTGTATGAAATATTAGCGAATATCAAAATAATGCTCGTGAACTTATTCTGGAACTGTTTCAAAGTAACTTTATTGACGCCTAAGTTTTCACAACGCCAACAATTCTCAAACGTAAATTTTCGACAAGTAAGATAAATAGGTTATCGATCGTTTTTTAGTCGTGAGCATCAGTGATCGACTCGTAAGTAAGCAAATGTTTACTATTAACTCTAAATTCGTAACTAATTTAATGTTTAACAGGCTGCTCTAATTAGAATTATTACAAAAAAAAAAAAAAAAAATAGTTTTGAAAACACCTGAGCGGTTTAAGGATTCGCTTACCCCCCAGCTGCGCGTTATAGCTGCGTATATGAAAGGGGTACCACTGTTGTGGATAAGCTGCCGTAACATGCAACCAGTGTGACTTGATGAAGAGAAAAAAGTAGGGCTTTTCAAATACATGCTAAAATTGGACCCATCACGCCAATTGGTGCCCTGGTGGACCCATATGCCTCAAAAATATGATTGAAATCATTAAGAAACACGCCAGTCTATTAAAGCTGCCAGTATAAAATAATAGTGGAATTCATGAGATTTTAGAAATGGCTGAAATGAGCTAAGATCTTTTAGACTCAGTGATGTGACAAAAGATCCGCAGAGGATATGGAAGAACTGTTACATAACTCCATGGTTGTTTACCTTATGGTGTTCGCGCTGTACCGTGAGAAACACTCCGTTTCCATGACATGTAATGCTTGAAGAAGGTCTATCAAACGGAGCAGGTCGTATCCCATACGTCACCGCGAATCTTGCCCTAGCAGCGCCGCTACTTTTAAGCAACGCACGACGGAATAACATGGTTTTTCGTATATTTATATACACCTTGTAAACGTGTTACATAGACGTTGATTCGTCTACCATAGTTCTAGCTAGGGTCCGTGGAAAATAGTGCAGATCTTTTGTATTAATTCCTTACAGCTATAACGAACTATAGGTATGTTTGGCCAGTTAGTGCTAACGCACGTAATCAGTACTGCAGATCCTATAGGAAATGTCCTAATTTGCCTACTTTTTACACTATTTATAGTTGTAATAGCTTTCAAAGGGGTGGGCAAAAAGCAATTGCAATAAACGATGGGTATCAACAGAATAGGAACTGCCGATTTAGCAAAAACTCGGGGCTTATCTTACCACAGCATGACAATCCGGACAAAGTGACACCTACGTGGTCTTCCGCTCCGGCCTTCCGGCTTAATAGTGCAGACTGAACGGCAGTCTATTTCACATCATCACCGTAGTTGCTAATACTACTAAGGTAATATGAATGCGATAAGTGTTTGTTTCCTATTAGCGCCCCTGATTGCCTTCTTTTTGTCTGAAGACAATATAACTGAAGTTGAATAATATTGTAACATTGGTGAATTTAGGTATCCTTTTTTCACGAGTGCTGTCAAAAACGCGTCTACTTCACCGAACTCTCATAGAAGACCCGTGTGTCCCGTAGTCCAAGAAAATGACTGTTACTTCATTACTACTGTAATTAACAAAATAGATAGATTGTCCGAATGCCGAACTAAGCTCTAACTAAACGGCTAGATGTTAATAGATTTGTAAAATAATAACCGCGAAAAATGTTGTTTAATACGTATTGGCTAACTGTTTCTGTACCAATAAAGATCTACCAATGGGCAAACCATGTCGTCAGTAGCTATTTTTTCATACGGATGCTGCCAGCGTGAAGTATGCCACTGGCAGCGGGAGCGTCAGAAATTAAATGAACGACTTTATTGATAATAAAATGCACCTTATTATTCCATACGTCATACAATAAACTTTATCGGCGTAATAAACGCTGCGATTCTTTTTTAACGCATTACAATGCAATGGCAACTGGCCAGTGAGCCTATGGCAGCAACCACAAATGCTTAATAAACGTTTAAAACTGCTCGACACGAAAATAAGCTATTTGAATACATATAAATAATAAAAAAAAATAAATAGGGAAGCCAAAAA
This sequence comes from Varroa destructor, assembly GCF_002443255.2. Taxonomy (NCBI): domain Eukaryota; kingdom Metazoa; phylum Arthropoda; class Arachnida; order Mesostigmata; family Varroidae; genus Varroa; species Varroa destructor. The sequence continues at coordinate 18,248,515 of NW_019211460.1, forward strand.
TAACAAAGTCAATTTAAAAATAGGTATCGTGCACAACTATCAGGGAAATCGACTTATAAGGAAAACTGAAACAATTCAAAGGAAACGCAGTTTTTCTTTTTGCTTTTAGAAAAGGGTGCATATAATCATAGCCATAAAAGTGATAATAATTATAGAACATATCAAGCCGATACGGAACTCATGAACACATTCCCGTATTAAGGAAGGCAGAAAATCTACTTTATCTACCTAAGCTCCGCACGTACTTGAAATCCCATTACAAACAGGACTCGTGTCCTTAAAAGCGCCAGCGCGTCCATTGGTGCTTCAGCTACTCATGCATTTTGATTCCGTCAGTGGCCTCTGAACGAGCGAATGAATTATTACCTTACAGAAGATACTTAACTGTGAAGAATCGATAGCAAAAACACGAAGCAAATATTTCACATAAATACTAATTACTATTATTTGCAACATCTTTGTCTAGGGCGCAGTATCTATTGTCGGAAGCTCATCAGGCCATACCTCTCAGCTTACCCTACAACCTATTCAGAGAGTCTGCGAATAGTCTTGCCAATTCAAACCCCTCATTGAACTACTCAAAGTTGACTGTGAACGATATACGATTAAGGTGAAATGACTGATGAAAACTGAGAGACGGATAAAATATTTTATGGGGGAAGTGTTTGTTACCGCGTTACACAACGTTTATATTGACTGGGCTAAAATCGACGATTTTCCAGGGAGATATATTGGTTTGAAAGCAAAAGCCTTTGTGAGCTCTATTATTGTGCTAATCTAGCAGACGTGACAAAGGACACTTATTAATTGCTTAAAAAATGTAAAATGTACTAGAAAACGTGTAAATTATCGAACGAATTCAGGTACTATCGATGTATTTGATGTTCTCGCTAACTAGTTCAATCTTCTGTATTACTACCGCTGAAGAGTTTACGATCCCTTTAGCTTCCTGCACACGGCTAAATTTCCTTTCACCGCCAATACACACGCTAAAAGCCCGCCGTCTGTACTGTATTAGGTGCTTTAGCAATACAGGGAACAATTTCGGCGACGCTGACAGTAGGGGAGTATGAAGATAATCAACTTACTCATACGTCATTGAGCGGTAAGTTGATTTAATGACTCGAGTAATTAATAGAGGATCCCGTTTTCAGCGGCAAATCGAACATCGGTCTTGGTGTTCTGGACGCGGAAAAACGTGGAATCTGGTGGAGCAAGTTACCACTGCGGCGCTAGTGAACGGTTTGGCGGGAACCGTCGAAACTGGGTTTTCTGTGATCTAAAATATCAAAGAGATCAGAACTTGATTTTTGTTTTCAATCGACACGCAGATTTCGTTGTTCGATAAAGATTACGTAAACGTAACACTAGAGATCACTGGAGCTGGAAAGCAACACGCAGTTGGAACTGCGCAGAACTACAAACGCAGATAAATATTAGATTACTATAAATATATGCTAATTCAAACGATTCCTGTGAACCAGTTTCTATCTAAAGCGCCTGCCTCAACAATCGGTCATATTGTGCCCGTTACAGGAACATCGACCCAAGTAACCATAAATTGGTCATCCTGTATAGCAGTATTGTATGCGCATTGGAAATCATTTAAGTCTTGTGCTAATACAAGAGTACCTACCGCTACTCGTCGGCGTAATACCTAACGCTTAATTGCAGCAGAAGTCTGCTGCTTTCTTTGGACGTTTGTAAATAGTAATATTTACTTATTCGTTGGCTGTTATTTTGTACATATATATATATGTATATTTTTTTTCATATATAAATATAAAAAAATGTTAATTGTTGATACTTACAAAAGTGTTTATTTAGAACACAAGAGCAATGAATAGCTCCGCACGACGTTTTGCTTTGTCAGAAATATTTACTGCTCTAACAATCAATGGACTTCGTTCTCAGTTATCCCATCCTAGCGAACAAATGCGGAGCCAACCGTTTTTTTTGTGGGGCGTCTATACAATTAATGATGGTACTTTTTTATTTTAAAATTGGAGAGGTGAAAACCATTAGGATGTGCTGAATGTCGTTCTCCCTAAGTGCGGGTTAGGCTATATGGAGATGACTGGACTGAATTTAACTCAGTTCTTTTAATACATAGCAATAAGTTGGAACAACTGAGATATTACTTTAGTCGGTAGTGGTAACCTGTAGAATGCAGACAGAACATATGTGACGTGGCACGGGCACACTTCAGCACCGCTTCGATATCGAACTTAGTTTTTGGTCATTGTGAGTTACTGTTTTGTAGCTTCCTTGGCAAATAAATGTATCGACCCACAAAAAACGTGAATCGTTGAAGAATTATCAAAGCTAAACGTGCCATGCCCTTTAAAGCATAGAAAAGCGCTAGATTTCGTACAAAACAAGAATTCATTCACAGTTTGCTTGTGTTTACTTCCAGCTATCAAGAAAGTGTAGACTAATATAATGTCATTCTTTTTGTTTCACAATAATCTTTGGTGGTACGGTGTATTATCATTCATATGAGCTATATATCATCAAAGGGATTGAACTGAAAGATCTTTTTTGTGACTGCTTTGACAATGGCATTGAGTCGGAATTTGTTTCGGAAGGCTGATCGGCACCGCAGTGAGGAAGGTGGAGACTCGAAATAATTCAGTTAACGAACGGTATTGAAGTTCCGCCTAACGTATTATTCTATTATGAATTTCGGTCAGTGAATAGCTATAGGTATTCTGCCGTTCGATATCGTTACAGCAAAGAAACTTGGGGTAAGTTGCAGAGCTGTATAGCCGATAAGGCACTAAGATTGGGCATACAGCTTTGGTACAGGAAGCCCCCTCGTCTCATCAAAGAGCGCCCATCGCACGTCATCCTGCCCTGTAATTTTTCCTATGTTGATCACGAAACTAACATACGTAAATTTCTTCATCCCTTCCACTGCGTCTTATATATTTCTTTCCCGCCCAGTATAATTCATTTAAAGTTCCGTATTTTTTGCCCGGGTTAAAAAATAGTTATCAGTGCACGTTATCACACGACACTTAAGAGTTTTATATGCCTCAACATATGAAATTGATGTCGGCGGTTCACATCAATCAGTGCACGCTCTGAGAAGACGTGCACAGTAGAATCTCGTTTCGGTGCGAAACACGATAATACACCTTGATCTTTTATATCGACAACCCACCAGGCCCACCAATTCCTAGTCCTGGCAAGAAACGTTGATATTTGCCATTAGGCGTAACTTATTGTCTTCAAACAATTTCCTGCTACATGCTCCTACAAACCGGGATAACTACTAGGATTAGTTGTAGGTAATGGAAGCCATGGTGTATGACCTTATCATTCCAGTGAGATGAGATCGAGGTTTCCCGAAGGTGCTGAATGCCTAAAAGGTGAAGGTAGCCATATAACACTGCAGTTGGCACGACATCGAACACATGTGAATACTGTCGTAGATATTGCTAGATGTGTAGAACTATAGCAAAAAGTAAAATAGCTGCTATCAAGAGAAGTGAGCTGAATGGCGCCAAGGTTTGAACTCGTTATGATGAAGGAGACAAAGGTTGGCCGATTTAGTGAGCTAAAAAACACACGTCATTTCAGAAGAAACACTCGCGGTGACTAATATCAATGAGGACGGTTATTTCTTAGACTACTGCAAGAGGAGAACGGAAGAGAACTATCTCTTATTCTTATACCTTTGATATATGCAACGACACCAATGAATTTGCAAACGTTTTGCGACAAAATCCTTTTTTTTAATATTCCAAAGGAAGAAAACACAGAGACGATCTGTAAGAGAGACGATAGCTATCGACATACTTTCAAAATGTAGCGTTACTATTCTGTATTCGCTTAAAGTGTTGTGTTGTTTGGATGATTTGAGGCTGACGCTGGCTATGCATGAGCTCTAATGTGGTTTATATGAGACTGTATTTAAGCGGAGGGTTGACCTAGAAAACAAATGAAATAACGGAATACAGAACATCACCACAGAAAGAACCTTCATACCCCCAAAAAGGGTTGTAGCTTAGACGCCCTAACATCGTCTCCACATTATATATATATACACATATATATATATATATATATATATATAGCAAATTCTGTATGAAGCAATCTAACAAAATACACGTTAAAGGTAGACGGAATTAAATATATAGCCTTTTTTTACTCACATAGGTTGTGTATTATATGTCATTAGCGGAACTTTAAGCAGCGGCCAGTTTCAGCTAGAGACAGAACCAAATACTGTAGGAGCTTCTTTCTGTATCCATAGACGACAAACAATTACATCGTGCTAATGTATTTTTCTAGTCAAATTTGCTAACTATTGTAGTAAGACAATTTGTCGACTTTTTTTTTCTCCAGTCGACATATGGTTATGTGATACACCGTGCAATACGACTGTGTACGTTCAGGCTGGTCTCTCCAATTCGACTGGCATTAGTCAACTGGGAGCACAGAGCAAAAGTGAACCCGTCGTAAGAAACGAAGCCAGTCTGTCACTTGGTAACTACAATTGTGTACTAAGGACATTTTTTAGAGCAATTTCATGAAGAATTCACTGTCGTTTGTAATCTTTTTGTAGGTTTACAACGTCTGTTCAATCGCGTTTATCACCCCATTTCTATTTAGGCTGGACATTCCGCTCCCTGACCTGTAGTGCTACTGCCCGTTGGTCCAAAGACTTACGGGTTTGTTAGTTATGAGAATTTTACCGTTGGTTTCTTTTTTGGTTGGGGCAGCCAATGCCAAAGCAGTTACACCGGACTGCCAGCACGCAAGTGCTCTAAAGCAGCCTAGGATCAGCGTCAGTGAAACAAAGGTACGAGAAATATATTTTATGGTTCTTACTTAGATCTGTTTGTCCAGCATGTTTCTTCTATGATGCCTACTATGCGGCATCAGACAAAGAACAATGGCGTCGAAAATAAAATGTCCTGTTAATTTTATTGAACTTTAATGCCTACTTAGACTAATCAACAAAGAAATCACTTAACCCAAGGAGTAACTTATCATCTTGTTACAAAGTTTAATAATCATTACATAGAAACGGTACATACAGCGCACTTGCTGCACAGCATGCTTTTTTACGTTCAATTTACGTCTTAGTTAAGCTGTGAGCGGTGAGCTCTGCGTTATGTTGCAGGTTTGAGGCTTTTGGCTCAAGTGTCTATGAATCCAAATGCGTAATTTGACCCAAGTTACCTCATAAGTTGAAGTTTCTTCAAGATACTATAGCGTTGATACTTGCAGGTTTTCAACTGTGCCTAAATCCAACTTTATGTGACAATCGATTTATTCAGACGATACGCGTAACGTAATCAAATCTGCTGTTGCGGCTAATTTTTTATTGGCACCTGCAGTAATGGCTCATAAGTTCAATCTTAGTAAGTACGAAGGGAGCTGTATCTAATGTGAATTCGGGGTTGTGTATAGAAACGTTTTAGAAGCGTCCGTGACAAGTAATAACTAATGAAATTGATTTACACTCTTTTGGAAAATGCCTGATTCTTACCCGCTGTTGTCAATTTTATCTTGTTTGTACGCTTGTCGATAATCGTTTTGTGGCGCGGCAGAAGTTCAAATATTTACAGTGTCTGCAGTAAGCACATATCAAACGTAGCAAAGTGTTTAGCACTCTTGAGAGCCTTAGCTTAAGATAGGCGGTATTTCTCAAAGAAACAAGAAAAACTGCTAAATACGTATTGACAATAACGTCTTTTCTGTTAACCCTCTACAGCTATGGGCATCCATCGGTAGATTTGGCCACTCACTTTTAAAACAAACTGCTTTGAGTGAAAACACCGGAGAAAATGTTTTGATTTCCCCGCTTTCCGTTCACTCAGCGCTGTCTAAAGTCGCGTTAGGTGTTAGCGGTTCCGGCAAGCAGCAGTTGCAGAAAGCATTACATACCGATGCAATAAAAGATGCGGAGTTGGTAAGAACGTACTCGAGGTTCATTTCACGGCAGGACAACGATACGGACAAGGTAACTTGAACGCCCTTTCCCAGCGTACCTTAACAGTTAAACGGAATAATGGTATGCAGCAAGTTTGACGGTTTTTACTTGCAATATTACTGAAATTTCTATGAATCTGCCATTGCTCGCTCGTTGTAGTCAAGGGGCTTTTTAGTGGAGTACATTATTGTAGATGTGTGACGCTTAATAGGAAAATTCTGGTTTGCCTAAGATTTATGTCTGTACCCTACAAAAACGGGTCTATCCAGAACGGGAGAACTGATACATTTTGCGAATATCAAACAATAATTGTTTAATTGATTGAGAATAAGATAAAAAAATAATTAATATCCATCAGTTGTTTGGAACTTGCAGTTCATCATACGACTGGCTAATCGGCTATACGTCAATAAAAGCGTATCAGTGGTTCAATCATATGTTGACCTGGTGAACAAGAATTTCCATGCGGAAGTTGCAAATGTGAACTTCGCTATTGACGGGGAGCGTATCCGAAAGGGGATCAACGAATTCGTCTATAATAAAACGCATCGTCTGATCCCGCACATCTTACAAAAGCCGTTACCGAATGACACGATGATGGTTCTCCTTAACGTGTTATATTTTAGGGGTAAATGGGCGAACCCGATGGGCGCAGAAATACGCTCACTAGCGTTTAATAGGCATTGTGATCAATTTAAAAAAATGCACAAAGAATGGATCAGTGCACGCCTAACGTGAGTAATTGAAAATGGACGTAAATTAAGAAATTTAAAGGGCAATCGCTTTGTGTGGGCAATCGTTGGAGATTACTTCGTAATCCATAGAAATTTGCTTTGCGAAATTTTCAGGTCGTCTTTTTTGCTTCTAGTGTTGACCGTAAATAATTAATAATTAATTCTTCGCTAGGATACCGTATCTGTTGTCGACGAAGCTTCAGGCTCAGCTGTTTAGTTTGCCGTACGAATCAACCGGTGATTATACAACGAGTCTTCTAATCATTATGCCGATGGAAGATCACAGCTGCAGTATCAAAAAATGGCTACATAGTATCAGCTGGAATAATATGCGAAAGGAAATAGGACGAATGGCATGTAAGTGGCCGATAAATATCTTAAGAACTACTACAGGCAGGCTGACGAGTGGTAGCCGACATCGGATTGTCAGGTCGGAGCCACGTCAGCGACCATCTTTCCCATTCAACTTGCGAAACTACACGAGCCTACTATTTTCAACTCGTGGTTTCCCTAACTTGTTTTATTTAATAATATATAATCGGTATTACGACCGTGTAAGCCTTCCTGTCCTTAGCGTCGCAGCCTTTTTCGAACTCGTCGTGAGCAGTGTTGTCTGAGTATTGACATTTCCCCACTAACCTGCCGTGCAGGCGCAGCGTAAGTTGATATTGATTTAACTCTACTCATGCGTCTTTCAGATGAAGATGTGTATTTTAAAATGCCACGTTTTGAGGTAGATTACCGCACAGAAATGAGAGATGCGCTCGGTGCAATGGGCATCAATGGGTTTTTTGAAAAACCCGATTTCTCCGGTATGATATCAACAAATCAACAACAAAATATGACTATTCTCGTCTACAAAGTCATCCACCAAATGAAGGCAAGTGCATGCTATTATCCCTCAAAAGTAGCTTAACAAGGTCTGAAAGGTTACTGTTCTATTTTTTCACATAGACATACTATTAACGCACGTGCTAAGGCACGTTTGGCCTCGCTAAGGGGACCATTTCAATTATGCCATAAATACGACATATATGTCGTATTTGTGGTATAACATATAACCTTCTCGCAAGCGACTAGGCGACGAGGTAAGTGATAAGGACTCGAATATTTAAAAAGCGACCCAGCCTTAGTTGGGAATCGAACTTGGATCCTCGTTCCTAAGCGCCATTCCTGCCGTCGTGGCAGGTGTCAAACGTAGAATGAATCATTAGAATTTTTAATAAGCAGTTCGGCGCAGACCGGAAGGACTGGCGGTTATGTAAAGATTTGAGTAAGAAGGGTTTCATATAATAAGCCTATAATTAAATGTAATGTAAACAATAGCAATCATGTATAATATGGCTGCCATGTTTATGTTAGACGTTAGATGAAAGCTGTAGTTGTGATACATTCGAATTATTCTTCTAAATAGCGAAAGTAGATCGATGACCACCTATCTGGAACACAGAACTAATTCCAACCCATAATTTTATGTCAACAGTTGATTGTAAACCAGTATGGAATTGAGGCAACTGGTACATCGGTCGCGCAGGTGATGCCCGTTTCGATGCCAAAAGTTGATGTGACAATTGATCGGTCATTCTACATGGCAGTATTGTATAAACATAGGGAATCGAATATGACTTTGCCTATAATTTCCAGTCTCATTGTAGATGTCTAAGAAGAAACTACTTACAAGCTACAAGCTTACTTACAACTTATGTTTTGCTTTAGTAATAAAAGTTCCAAGTTATTGATATTTGGCGAAATTATTGAAATAACGCATCGTAGTATCAAGGGTCGACACAGCCTGACAACGCTTGGTAGACAAGGAAGGCTAATTCAAGGGTACGCAGGAACATAAACTATCATGACATCGAGCTTTTTGGTTCCAATAAATATCGTAGGAAAATATAAAAATAAATAAAGGACAAGAAGTAATAATGTTCAATCTTATAGCAAATACTACACAAACTGCGATAAAGTAACGCAATTTATTTCTATCACTATGGCCGCTATAAAACGTAAACGTAGGTAAAGTCATTAGCTGAATTAAGATAATTACTTTGAAGCTGCCACCCGAAGGACCGCTTAGGTGAAGGCTCCTCATTATTGGGAAGAATCAGTCTCTGTCTGCTGTGGGCTAAAGAAAAACGGGCGGAGATTTTATGCGTATGTTAACAACAAGTTATATTGTGATATTGTTAACGTCAGCCGATAGTACCGTTTAGCAAAATGATTACGCGATACACAAAAATTATGCAAATAAGGTAGGTTATAGTATCGTACTCTTTGCCTATGTGTTCCTGTTTTTTGAGGAGTAAGTTTTTAGGGTTTTTTTTATTATTTATGGCTTATCTAGAACAGCGATTGTGAACAGCTGAACTAAGAGTACTCAAGATTATTTTGCCCTTTCGAGTAGCCCCCTTGCTTATTTAAGACTTATTTTTGTAAAACTACTGTACTAAACATAGGTCACCTAAAAAAAAGGGTGTTTAAAACGATCAAAAAAGGTGAAATTTAGGACAACATAGTTCTATATACACATAGGAATTGCAGTCTGAAGGAAACAATTCATTTGACCTCCTTTTTATACTGTTGCTGCAGACTTTGTAGGTTTCCGACACGTTAGATGTGTTCAGTGATGCTGAGATGTAAAAGACTGTTGACATGAATAGGTAACTACGTCCAGTACTGTTTTTTTTCCAATACTAACTCATTTCCAGTATGTTCTTTCGATTAGCAGCTTTTTGTACCCCCGAAATCTTCATCTCTCGCTAGCTTCCGCCTTATCTTTGTACTGCCGCCGTAAGCAATCGACCGAAAACTTCCGATCCTTGTCTATTATTTCGTACTACCGAGTCTGTTGTGTTGTGCGAGAATTGTTCTGTGTCTTTCCTTGTCTGAGGCCCTCATTCCTTCTAATCCTCGTTTGCCCCCATTGTACCTAACCAGAGGGCCCCAGGCTGTTACCCACTTTCCTTTATTACGGTCATCTCTGTGACGAGACAAGCAAGAATTCAACTGGCAGGATGACTGTCTCTGGTGGAAAGTCATACAGCTACACTTGACGTGGAACGAATCCTGCCTAAAACGTACATGGTTCGCATTGTGGTAAGATATGACGGATTATGCGGTTTTTTGTGTCGCAACGCCAACGAAGATGACTGTGCGGCTAGCTAAGTCCGACGGCAAGATCCGGTGCTAGCTATTCGTCCATAACGAAGCAAGAGGGGCATGGTCAGTTAAGTAGAGATGGTCAAGGAGAAAGTTCCTGCAGAACGAGTATCATTAATGTTTCGTTATATAAGCGGTTTGAATTTGTGTTCGGTTCAGTTACCGTCAAAGCATGATCATATTCGCCAAACGCGCCAAGACAGTGCAACGTAACAATTGTGGAATGGCATACGCCGTGGGAAATACAACGCCTATCATTGGAGTGTTTGAATCGACATTTCCTGTGTACTTTACGCAATGAGAGATAATGACAAGACAAGAGGTCTTAGTTCGTATCTTGCATTAGAGAAAGCAGTGTTGTGTGAAACTCCATGTTTACACGCAAGCGACCCTTATACCCTTATATATATTATATATAAAACCTTATACTGATCTATGTGCACGGGCGAACAAACACTCGCTCACTAAATCATTCTAGTTCGCTGCCGACCAAATACCGGACTTCGTGTTGGACGGCTCTCCGTTGTGCATCCCACTGCTTACTTACGTAATCTAAACCTTATCGTCAACTGCTTTAGCTTAAGCTGCTAACGCCGTGCCGTTGGGTGCATCTGCATTTCCAACAGTTCTTTTGGCTTTTGGTCCTCATCAAACCCACTCATCCAGCGAAGGAAGATGCCACGATTTAAGCGGAGGGCAAATGTAGTAGAAGTGGCAGCAATGTCTCGCTTGTACACTATGTAACCCTGTGTGCTCCTGCCACCAGAGCTTATAGGGGGCTCAAGGTATGATGAAAAGGAAGAAAGCATCGTTGCGCGGCAGACCATGCTTCTTCGGCGACGTGAGGCGCCTGTATCGAAAGAACTTAAGCCGGACGCGTAGATCCCGTCGAATCGACAACGCGCGCGGACTTCTCTTGACGTACCCGCACCGGTCTTACGTTTTCACCTTGCCTCTTTTCAACCACATTCTTCGTCCCTCATGTGGCTCTTATCTTCAAGATTCTACCCGTATATCTCTAGTTACGGTTGCAAGCGGCCGTAACTGGAGATATACTTGCACCCTAGCGTCAGTGCTGTAAAAGCTTGCTCTTGATTTGCTTGCGCCATCGGAAATGAAGCCGGAACCGTTTCCGCAGTCTCATTGATGAGACGACGAGAAGCGAAGGTATAGAGAAGCCCGAGAGATCTAGCTACTAGGACTAGACAGGCGTTGTACGAGAATAGGTGACGACCTGTCCCATTGCTTTACTACTACTACCATTACTCTTACAGTTGGTCCAGCCGTACAGCGAAATGGGTGTTGTTACTGTCGTGGCATTTCCGCGGGAAAACGATCAAGACAGGGCACGAGCTGCTAGAGTGAACTATAAAGGCAAAATGGTTAAATGAGGAACGTACCAGTAAGGAACAGGAATAGACTCACCGACTTCACGAGTGTGATGGCAGCGAGATGGCGACGAAGTGCAAAGCACGCAGTGAAGCAGCTGAACCTCCTGCCAGAACGGGTCTACCAGTGAACCCACTACACAGGCACAATGCGGGGGCAAAGCATTACAAAATCAACTGTGACACCTTTCTTCCTCAGCATGATCATTGCGATGCCTCCTCATAGCTGCACTATTCCAGTGTTAGGATATAATGCGCGATGGCGCATGTTTGAGTAATCTTGAAGCAGTTAGGCATCGTAGTGTATTCCTAATACATGTAAAAAATACAGTATATTTATCTAGGACATTATATTAGGGATTGGGTGGTTCATTTCGAAGGAGGTAAGCTCCAACGAAAGTATGTGAGAGCGAAAATTTAGTATAGACTATGTCCCCGATGCTGGATTCGTTCTATAATAATAGTTGCTCGGCAAAATCTCAGCGTTAATTTTGCTTGCCGTGTATAACTAGAGCCTGTTAAAAATCACTCTTCTTCAAAAACCACTTAATGCCAAACATTATTTTTTGAATCTATTTTAAAGAATGATTTATGGTAGTGCTGCATTCAGTACCTCTGTGTGGCTCAGACGAGAACGATAGCAATTTAACTATCGTTAATTTGTCATTTACTTTCCAAACAACAATTTTTTTTCCATAGATCTGTTAGAAGTTTCCGAAGAGTAGAGAATCTCTGGCATGTTCTAAATGAAAAAATTTTTAACCGCGTTTGAAATTCTCAAAAATTACAGACTTCATTTAAAATTCACCAATAGTATTTATTAACCTAAAATTACTATAGGATTATCGTATGAGGTGTGAATAACCACTAAAAATATTGAGCTGACCACAGAAAACATTGAAGCATATCTGAGTCATAAATGTGTGTGGATATTGTGCCTCATATTAAGTATGAGACAAGCCGTTAAATTCAAGTGCGATGACCTATTGCAAATACCTTTGGAAGTGGTATTATTCGAACTTTAGAGGAAGATACCGCGAAGCTTCAGATTCCTCAAAAACCCTATAGAGAGAAAGTAAAATACATCTAAACTGCAGAAAATGTTGATTCCGGATTTTCTTCCCGTGGAGAAAACCGACAAAAGTTGGTACCGAGATCGCGTAAATTATAGGAGTTAGAACAAACTGCACAATTTTTAAGTAGAACTTAGTTTTCGAGACAAAGTAAAAGACCAACCTGTAAGTATTTTTGACGCAAAAAATGCCACTAGGTACCCTATATGAGATAAGCCCAAGATGACGTTTCCTTCAGTTTTTTTCTCAAGATAGTTTGTTCTTCGGATAGATACTGTCTTTTGGGTTTGTCTTGTATCTCCGTGTGCAAAGACGATATGTTTTTTTAAACATATTGTACGGAATATGACATTCTATTCAAAATTTTCCTATTTAATAAATAGTTTAAGCATATTCATCAAAACAGATCGTTTTCTGACTAGAGAATACGGGTGGACGACACCTTCAATTCTGCACACGCTAGTTATTATCCGTATTATCATAGTCATATAAAGGAAAATAAAGCCCACCCGAAATCGTATACGTGAAATGTTCGTTTCGTTCAATAGAATCCGTTTCGTCCCTCATTCTTACTTACGCATTTTGATCTAGTGAAGTTGAATCCAGTTAGAAACCTCTTATTTAAATGTGTAAGTTATCTGAAATTGTTGCTTGCTCAACAAACAGACCTAACTACTGCCCATCTCATTATGGAAATTTAGTTCGGAAAGAAGGCTTTTGCAGACATCAGAAGGCTCCATATTCCTAATAGTAGCTGGAAATTGCAAATGCTTTTAGAACCTCGGTGCACTCGAAGCGGTGAGGCTCGTCGGCGAGAAGTGCGTTGACTGGCGAATAATCGAACTTATGTGATGATGCCTAAGGCCAACGGAAAGGTCAGAAATGACCTTTGTCCAAATCTATTAGGTTTGTGCTTTTTATGGGCTTTTTTAATGCCACGTTTGTAAATGGTCAAGCGTTATACACCGTTATCACCGCTTTATTTAGATTATAAAATCTTTCTTAGATTAAACTCACGAGGTGGGTAAATCTGATGGCAAGATAAGTGTTTTCGAACTTTTTAATCGCATTTAGCGAATACCGGAGAATTTCCGAGGGCACTCGGGACAGCCGTGGCGTGAACGACGAAAATTCTGTAGTTGAAAGGACTATTTGGCCAAAGTTGCTTGTCAGGCGTAGAAATAACATCTTCGTCTTGAAGAACGGGACTAGAAAGCTAAAGAACACTGAAAGATGGTGACAGTGTTGGTGTGCGCAGATTTGAAAATGAACGTCGTCTACTAATATAGTCTGCCGAAATACAAGATAATGATTTACCTTACTAGGAATGCTTTGACGTAAAAATGCGTAAAAAGAAACAGTATCCTAAAAAAAAAAAAAAAAAAAAAGTAAAAATCCTAAATAGGAGACCTCACTCAATCTCTCAAATTCGAAAAGAATTGTCATTTTTGAGAAGAGCTTACTGTTAGCAACGTTCCCGGAGAGAATATTCTTTCCTTTTTTTAAATTTTTGAAAACAAACTGTAGAAGTGCTGTGTGGCTGCTTCTCTTCTTATTAATACATTTGTCTGAAATTATAAAATTAGCTTATTATTAATTATAATGCAAAGTTCAGTATATCACACACGATTTAATGAGGTTCCGCTCATCCGCTCATCAGAAAAAAAAATCGATATTTTTACCGAAAAAAAAAACATATGTATAGGTGTCTGTGAGATTGTTTGAACTATATAAATTTGAGTATGCATTCTATTGCAAATAGCGCCAATACTCTATATGCCTGGGAATCCTATGTAATTATTTATTATCTTATGTTTACTTACTAAAATGCTAGCATCTTTTCTCATGATTTAACCGAAATCAAACTCTAATTAGGAAATCTACAATAAGGCAAGGTGAATAACTTTAGTACTCCTTTGGTGTGTAATATCAGGACAATTATCGTTCAGTCAGAAACTGCAATGTAAACACTAACAGGACCTAAAAAAACACGTTCTACGTCTCTGTAACGGTGTCAACCCTTTAAGAAGATAGATCGGTAGGTAGATTGGTATGCGATGAGACATACCCAATACTAGATTTACCGTAAATAGCCACGAATAGAAACCCAATTTGAATGGTATTTGTTCTAGGGTTGCAAAACCCTTTTTAACATGTTTATAGCCTTAAACAAACACAATCCCATACGGTTGCATTTCTTGTTGAGCGATTTAAATACTACCTGTCTAGCGAGTTGTGCAAATTTTCTCAGCTTTATAGGATTGCGCGACTTTCTAAGCATTTTGTATGGAGCGGATTGGGATAACGTAGGCAGGGTGGGAAATAAATGCAAGTATTGAGACAGAGAAATGTAGATGTTTTTAAAATTAAGAATGCAAATAGGATTTTATTTGATATGGATGTTGCTTTAGCTGTAACTTCGCTTTTCTTACAACCGCAGTATAAACGTTTTCTTAACTGTAAACTTCACAATTGCTACTATAGGTCTACTTTTGTCGTCCTCTGAACATACGCGTGTCTATACGTGTGAGATTGTCTTTGACCGATGAATCTCACAGGACACACGAAAAGATACCTTGCGTAGATAACTCATATTATATTGAGGTGAAACGCTATACCATACGTACCTATACAGTATACCACTAGAATGGTGGCATTGTCATATAGTTTTTTATTAATTTTTTTTACGATCTAATTTAGGATATTTATTTACTAAAATTAATTTAGAAGAAGATTAAAGAGAAAACAAAAAACCTTTTCGGCCCGTCGGATATCTCTACGCATATTACTATTATCTGTTACGAAATTTTTCACTATAAATTTTGACTGATTATACATTATTGTTCAGAATATTTATATAACTTTTGCTGTCACTGCTAGCTGTTGATACGTGTTATTGTTGAGAGAAAGATTTCTCAATCGTCGACCACCAAGAATTCATCTCTACCTTAGTTAACTATATTTATTATTATATTATTATTTATAATTTATATAATTACGACAACATCAATGTTTACAGAAACGGCTGAGATCGCAACAGCAACAACAACAACAACCATAACCGTAACAACAGGGACAAAACATCATTAGGCAATAGCAACATGTCCTTCAATCTACTATCAACTCCTCGGTGTGATTACATTCATCATTATAGCTACTACTACTACTACTACTGCTTCGTTGCTCTAGCTATCTTCATATGCAGTACAGTCCGCCTGGCTTTTCTACTACATCCTCACTTCACCTCTCGCCATTTTTATTTTTTCAATGAAAAGTGCATCCCTTTGCTCGTGACTGGTTCTGCCGTCTGATCTATTCGGAATCGTTCGTTTCGTCGTATTCCTTTTCATAGGGAATCTTTTTCTTACTGTTCGATGTCCAAGTACACAGACAGCGGAGCTGATAATATTAATTAGCGCCATCAGTGTGGTCACTTGAAAAAGCATACAATGTCACAATCGCAATAAAGAAAGCTTGCATTGGTCACTTGGCATCATCCAAATGGCCTATACGAGTGCGCCTCCAGCGATCGTTACTGATTCAATCAGATGAGTTACGAGATGCGAGGGTTTGTCATCGGCTTTTTGAACGGCGTAGTAGCCTGTCTAGGTCAAGGTCCCTTCTTTCTGCTTAGCCTTATTTTGTCCATCTCTTTACGAACTAGTACGCCGCTTGCCCCAGCCGTAAAAATGATCGATTTAACCTTTGAGGGATGCCACTCTATGCTTCATTTTAGTCTCGTCTAGTTCTGCTCTCAGCCAAAACGTGTCGGTCAAGTCAGACACACGCTTGATTTACCTCCGCAAGGCTCCTTCTCCCGGCTTCCACGCCATAGTTCCCAACAGTCCTAACAGATCAGCCAGAAAGAAGAACTGGCAGTTCGCAATCCATTCACGGCCAGCCATTATCTACCAGTCAAATAGATGCGATGTATAAAGAGAATTTTGACGTGTCAATTTTCGTTCAATCCTCTTTCCTATCATCTTCCTAGATCTTCTTTGGTTCGCGTACCGTGTTTACCTAGAGGGCTCGAACGAACGGGCCAACTCTAACAGAACTAGTTTGAAGGCTAGAACACGTAAGCGAGAAACGCGTAGATGCTTAGACCGCCAGTTAGTGGCCGCCGTTGCTCTGGTCGCCATAAATGGGGGACGCGCCATTGTTTCTAGAACAGCTAGTAACGTGAGTGATCCATGGCATGTGTTACAGTCAACGTTCTTTTGTGCCGATGGCAAAAAACAAACTTACCGGAAAAAAATAGTCATATTAGGGCCTGTGCCCACCTGCTCCTTAACACTAGTTTTAAACTGGCCAGTTTCTTTTGTTAAGTGAAATTAGCTATAAAAGTTAAATGTTGTGCATGTCGTATATAATCTCGTATCTGAGTTGGCAGCACATATTTTTGTTTACCATTCCAGATTACGTACATGATTTGTAGATGTTCTCAATACGAACTTTATAGATCAGTATTATTCTTAAGTGACCGCAGTAAAAAAGTGGAAAGAATCATGAGCAAAGCTGTTGCACAGAATTTGTGCTAAATGGTTTTAGCCCTTATAAGAGATCCTTTTTGATGCAGTCTTTAAAGTTACTCTTCTTCGTGGTTTCAGACAAAGTTTTAAGAGTTTCAGACGAAGTTTTATGAGTGACAGATAGATGACTGTCAATACATCCGGTTTCGTCAAATTAAAATTTGACATTTTGAGACTAAAATAAAGGGAAACATTTCATTGGAACCCTTGCCTCTGCCTGTTTACATTAATTATCATTGCTTCAAACGACCTTTCATTAGAATCTGAACATGTTTTGTGACTTGACTCTAGAGGCCTAAACAGGGCTATGATCTATGATCTAGATTTACAAGCTTTTTCCGAAAAGAAAAGCTCTTTTATTATCCACAGTTTCCTTCTCATTTATGTTTATTTAATGTCTATTTTATGTTAATTTTGTTTTATTTTTAAATTTATGTCACATTAATTTGCACTGGATAAACAGTTGTCTGATATATTCTGTTTCTACTAAGCTATCTATGTAGTGCTAATCACAAGATATATTTCGCTAAATTATTTTTGCTCTTAGTAAAAATGGGTCCCTTTGTCCCTGAGGTTCTTAACAAAAAAAAGAGCAAAGAAAGAAAATACCAGCTACGATCCATCTGCTATTCTCAACCGAACCAAAAATAGCCTTCGGAATACTGAGCAGGACTGGCAGCTGCAAGAACGGTAGACAATAAAACAGTTGTGTCCGTTCATATTTAGTGATTTAGAAATCTTTAGCCAGCAAATGCTGATCAGTCAGTAGAATGCAACAAAGCCGAAATGCGTCATGAACAGTGAACTAACTTCAGAGAATGTGGCGTCGGGTTCCCGCTGAACTCCGCTGACTTACCCAACGGATCACCTTACGGATCATCTCTTTTTTTTTCTAAACGAACAAATAATCACCAACCCTCTTCTAAAGCTTCGGATTCATGCACGCCTTATCATAAGATCTCAATTATTCACTTAATCAAAACAAGATGGCGGTTATTGATAGAATACGCTTTCGATTCTGACTAAGTGTAAGGGTGTACGTATGTTTCCTCCGCCCTTAACTGCGCCTTGCTCTACTGCCCTTCCGTGTTAATACCATACGCGCCTCTAGAGAAGGACACACTCAGGGGAATCGTGACCGCCTGATGCCGCCTAGGCTGACAGAAATGATCAAGGTCATCTGTTATCACGCGACTGTCCACGTAGCTACAACTGCATGCCGTCATGGGGCAAAGCCCTTGAGTGCTGTTATTCCCATCGAAACCCATCGGTTGTGTCAGTACAGCGGAACCAGAGGGTAGGAAAGAAGTGATCAGTCGTGATGGATACTGCTATAGAAAATGTGTTATTTAAGGATGCTACATTATTGTAAATGTGTACGCATCAGATAAAAAAGAAATTCGATGTAGTTCCGGATCAACCTGGTTATGAGAGAATGTCACCTGTAATAGGAACACTAAGCGGTGGCGTGTGACATTCGAATGAAAACGGATCTCATCTGAAGTATAGACACGAAGGTTTGGGCACGCCTTTTGAAAGCCTAAAAGTTATTTTTCTAATTTAGGTCAGCTATTTCTACTATTATGGTTGTCCAACCGGGCTCACTAAAAGCAAATAAATAAAATTAACCTTGACAAACATATTCTAAACATAAATTCTTTAAATCTACAACTCGAATGATAATGTTGAAAAATGACTATATTCTTCGCCAATCACCGCACCTATGTTTTTTAGTGCTATTCTGCCTTTAGAGGCAATGCATCAACCAGGATCGTCTTCGCTGCCTAGGACCACACTGAGTTACGCTGTGTAGGTATACTTTCGCAGTGCTCACGCTACTGGTGTATCCGGTCAAATGGTGTCAACATGGACAAACTGAGCGCGGCATCTTGAAACACCATATGGGCTCTTGGCGAATCTCTAGACGACTAGCTTCGATAATCATTTGCATGATAGCAATGGGTTTGAACAACAGAACATCGTCCGAGAAAGCGACCGATGGACGATGTCCCATCCAAGCATGTCTGTACCCCGTTTTTTCACTTAAAACTTTCCGGAAGCGTATTCCTCATGCATTCGTACTTGTTAACCGTGTATTTAAGCACTCTATCACGCTTCGGCTCTTAGGTCTTAGTTACCCCGATCGATAGAGAAAAAGGTTCGCTGGCATTTGTGTGGACCAGTGTATGGGACGACTCACTGGCCGTAGAAGTACCAAACAAAATGTAGAGTAGACATTATGGACACAGACCAAAGCTGATACCCAAATGTAGACCATATCGTTTTGCTAACGACAATGTGTAACTAACTAACGAAAATGATTACCACGAGTCCGTTTTATTTCCAAGGATGTGGAGCCCAACTTCTAGAAAATATTGTGAGTTTGGACGCCGTACGTACGGCAGGTCAGGAGCCCTAGTAAAATTGAATTAACCCAACCGAACTGTAATTTACGCTGTTTAGCGTTTGTGTGCATGGGAAAGCTACTTGAGTATTTCTTATACAGTGCATGTGTTTCGCAATCTCTTTAGTCGTCTGTGTACCTCAAATTGATAAACCAAGAAAAACACCATCAGACAAACACAGTTCAATGAATACTGTCAACTAAGCATTGCCGAAACCAAAACAATCGTTCCTATAGTAACAGAGCTTGAAATGCGAGTTGCTATTTGAAGACGATAAAAGAAAATTCAGGTTTAAAGCTCATCGCCTAATTCGTTCCACCGTTCAGTGGCTATCGTCGTACTCGTTGTTACACCCGATCTTCGTTGCTATTGGCATCTGCCTTTTCAAAAAATGTCGTATTCCCTTTCAGCTGCCTTTGAAACCCTCTCCTAGCGCTGCGCAAACGCTTACCTTTAACCTTCATCGTGGTTTTTGTTCCTTCTTTCTATCGGGGGCCGGTTCCTCCCTTTCCCTTAGTCCCGTGGATGACTTATCCAAGCGTCCTATCCGCGCGGCCATAGGAATCGCGAATTCTGCGTTATATTCAAGTATTCGACACCGTACGATGAAGTTCATCTTGCTAAGAGACATATACTTTCTGTTCCCTAGTTAAACTAGCGGTACCGCGATGTACTTGATGAACAAAAAATAATGCACACCGATGGCAATGAATTGTATTCACTCGATGCCCAGAAGACAGACGTGACAATCAGCCGGTCATTCAGTTAATTTTATCCCAGGATAGATGTATACCGACAAGGCAGTGTTTAGCAAGCCTTACGATTACAGCCATAGGATTCGCTTGGTCCCCTCACTACGCTCGTAAGCTAATTAGAAAAACCGTAGCAATGTATTTGAAGTGGGTGAGATAGATGCAAAAGTACCGATCATAGCTCGAACGATGGTAGATGTAGCGTGTACCGTTTATCTACACGTCAGTGAATCATGTTTCTGTTTGAGAGGTTTCGGAGGAATATAGTTTGTGCTTTGTTTATTTGGCTACGATCTCGACGGAGCCATCGCGTTCATTTCTGGCGACATAAAAAGGTTGGTACTTTTTTTTCAATCGAAACCAACGGCAGCGACGAAACATACCATCTTTTTTTTTATTGGCGGGTATATATGCACGTACACACTTGTTGGCGAGCAGCATAACAGCTTGAAAACAAATAACATAACGAATGTCAACAATATAAGTAGCATATTTATTTTCTTGACGCATTTACATTCTCGACTTCTAACGACGATACCGTTTGACGCTAGCTTCCGAAAACGACCTTCCGACGGAGTGAAATGCCCCTGTCGCATAACGATCATCTTGATAAAGCTTGCCGCCACTGAAGAGGACGAAACGTGCCGCTGGCTTGGTCTGCTGTTAAGGTGCCCTCGTACTTAGCGACTTGTAGTTACGAATTGGAAATAGTTCGGGATTTGTCGAACCGGTCATATTACGGCCAATGTTGAGCGTCGGCATTAGTCAGACAAGAGAGAAAAACTGAGGGGAAACAACGCTAGTGTAAAAATGAAGCTAGATCTGGCTGCTGATAACGTCAGACTACGCGCTCGCAATAAAAGCAGTCATTTTGGTGAAAGGACTCTTTACATCGCAATAATCTTCGACATGTATACATATCCATCAAAATCCATAATATATCATTAATGAAAGCCGCTCGTTCCCCGTGCGATTCATTCACATATCTCAGACATACCAACTATTAAATTATCTTAATTCCCAATTATATTATTATATGTAATTATATCTCTATGTTCATCGGTTTTCGCCTGCCAGAAAAGTGAAGCGGGAAGTGTGGAGTTGTAGGGACTGCGACTTTTCTGATTATCGCTTAGTTTTACGGGTCGTACAGTCTAATTACGTTTCTATTATATTTTAACGGTATAATAGATGCTACAATGTTGTACCTTCCAAGTATAATATAATAATCAATTTGGCATATATCTGTATTTCGCTAGCAATATTAACTACTTGATGTTAGAGTACTGAATACGAAAAGATTCAGACTGTTTTATTAGCTGAACGCCAGCACTGGGCACAGACCGCAGCGAAAGAGCTGTCGGAACTACTTAAAACGGCGTAAACCTATATCAGTCGAAGGTGATGGTGATTTTTATTCTGACTCTCTAGCCTATCAGATAGTTTCTCTCTGTTTTTTGTGTCAGATAAGTTAATTGATACGAATGTGGACATCATCGGTTCGCTATATATTGGAAAACGAGGAAACAAAAGACCCTGCATAAAGCTAACTTCAACTGGCACTCTATTGTCAATAACGTTTTCTATTCTGAATTGCAGTTTTGACGTATTGTTACTATGAATAGTTGCTATTTACTCTGAAAAATAGGCACATACATATAAAAATTGTAAGTAGGTATGAAACTTGTCCTAACTGCCTGAGGAACCCAGTTGTTGTTGTTGTTGTAGCTCTTTCAGCGGCCCATGAAAGCCAGCAACACCTAACAACAGTAGTAATATGCTATATGCTCTGACCAAAATGCACGCTAATCGACTAACACACAAGTTTGTTCTGATGAGTCCTAATACTGGCCATGTCGTTGGATTAAATATAACAAATACTCAACTCAACTTTGAATAGTTTTCCTGTACTAATTAATAGATTTATGCGCTCGGCGCTAGATTTCGTAGAGCGAACTTCAACAGAACGAAAGTTAATTGACAAGTAAAGTTCTGTTGTAGGTATGATTAAGTTTTTTTAAATTGTCAAGAATGATGTCGTTGAAGAAACACGCCTGAAGCATTGCAGCACACCGACTGAGCTACAGCACATTGGACCTATTTGTGTACGATTTTGAGGCTTGTCCTCTTTGTAGGTTGTTACTGTCCGTTTCGTTGACGACTCAAAAAGTCGACACCTCATAAGAACTGCTATCTAGGAATAATCTAATGATAATTACAATTAGGCAGCCTAAACCACTTTTTCAGATGAACACTTTCACATGTGTTTCAGTCATTGCTGATTTGGCTAACTCCTTCCTCTTGAAACGTTTTACAAGCAATAATCTTTATATATGTCTCCTATCCGAAATCGGCAGTTTATGGTTCTTTTGGCTGGCAGTTAGCAAGCGACGCACCCATACAAACTGGTTCATTTGTGTGAAAATCTGATTATCGTTGAATATTGGATGAAGCAAATACTCGAACGCTTAATAAACATTTCGTGAGAACCTTGAATTACTTCCAGTTTCCTTAATGAGTGACTTACGTATTGGCTTAACTGACCTCGTGTGAGTGATCTCATCTTTCCAGATATAGGCGTCAAGATGGTTCCGCCCTTGAAGATGGAACAGCCCTATCTTTAGTATGTTCCTTGCCAAGCTTATTTTCTTCTTTCTAGTGAATTACGAGAAAAAATGAATAAATGGACCAAGCATTTGTGTATGCTTTCCTTCACGGATAACAACATGATTGGTGTCTCTTTGGTTAAGTTAATATCCCTAGTTAAAGTCCCCTTTATCAATTCCTCGCGGTGAAAAATGTAAATGTAACTGTTTGTTTATTGCATAAATCCCTGGCCAAACAATCTGTTTTCTAATGTTTGATAATGTCAAGCCACCAAACAATAGTACAAAGCCTATCTATGGGATATCAACGCGCAGATTTTATAATATCTCCTTTAAATAGTGGTCAAACTGAGAGATTTTAAATACTTTAGCTTTTGTTTAATTCAGCACTTTTGTATAGTTGTTGCGGACGAAACGAAGGAAAAAGTCCTGCTAGTTTTGAACGACAGTGTGTTTCCATATGTTTCAATCACAAATGATCAATGGAAAGCTCTACTTTCGTTATTATGAACAGGACGCGTAACTAATTATGAGAATCTGTAGTATGGTTTTTTCAGATCCTCTTGTCTGCGAAACAGCTGCATCCCCATCTAGGCCTTTTAGTGTGCGACAGTAGCCCATGAAATAAGTACCGAACAGTATAGAGAGGAAACTTCCTTTTTTAAAGACCGACAGAATCAATCGGGTCGCAGATGTTCCAGAGATGCGTTTATCAGGCCAAATTAACGCGAAAAACTACTAAAAAAAAAGGACAACATTCACATTATGATAATCTTCGTTCTAGCGGATTGACTACAGTGTGTCATTGTCGGCTAATCCAGCGATAACCATCATTGTAACATCGGACATCGTCCATTCTTGTACCCAATCATATTCATTTTGTTTGGGCCGACTATAGGTCGCCGACTATAAGGAAAAGCTTTAGGCATCGTGATGCGTCACATACGTACGCGTATAATATATGTAAAACAATGGAAGAAAAGAGACCATAAAAAGAAAATTTGAAAGTAATTGCTAATTAATAGGTGTAACAGATGCGTCGTCGTTCGAGCTGTGGTCGGCAAACCTATCAAGCGAACCACAATTGAATAAAATAACGCTGCCTCAATGCTTAGCACCCCTTGAGGGAAAATTGTAGGCCATTTCTAATTCAGTATCTCAATCGTCTGTAGAGTATTCAGCTAACTTACAAACAGGACAACGAAGTGTATTTTAGCACGAACCATGGAATTGACCTAGTATCACGTGTAGAAGGACTGTCACTTGCATTTTTAGCAGTTTGTGTGAATAAAGGAGGGTTTTTTTTTTATGTAAACGGGATGTGGCTCCTGCTACTGGTAAAAACGATATCAGAAATAGGTATTTTGTCATAGACACTAGCATTAGCTAATGAATGGCCATTACAAATAGTACTACGCGTGCTATTTGCTACAGGTGCAACACATACACGAAAACGACACACATTCGTCAGTGTCGGATCAAATTCATATGTTATTAAGTGTGCTTCTGGTGATGGTACTGG
Source organism: Varroa destructor (assembly GCF_002443255.2). Lineage (NCBI taxonomy): Eukaryota > Metazoa > Arthropoda > Arachnida > Mesostigmata > Varroidae > Varroa > Varroa destructor. The sequence goes on from NW_019211460.1 coordinate 18,272,633, forward strand.
GTTCAATGGGCGTCGAAAATAATAGCCATACAGTCCCTATCGTTTGTGCGTACGTTTTTCCTGTTTACGTCACGCAGAGTAAGGTATAGATAAGTTAACTTATTTCATTTTACATGCTTACCTAAATATAGCGTGAACTATTGTCTTTTACCTGTTGCGTAACAATACTGATAAGCCTAGAACTTCATTCAAATAATACTATTGGCATTCTTTCTATTATCACGAATAGTTGTCTTATTTAGAGGATTAGATCTAAACCTGTTGGCTGAAACGATCTAGACTGTTCCTTTCACATATCCATGGCTTTTTTTACATCTTGTTTTCAATATCTCTTCGAATGCTTTTCGCCAGGATTGATACGAAGAGGGACATCGATTGTTTTAATCGGTTCAAACGCTGTCAATATTGATAATAGTAGAATTATGCAGTGATGGCAGTATTTAGTTTTAATTACGTTTCCCGCGGGGTCATGCCAGCCTTTGAAGACGGACTTAACTATTTCAAAGAGTGACCATTTTTTATCGATATTCGTAATATCGCTGAACTCAAGTGGAATTCAAGTGGTCGGTCAGCGAGAGAAATTAGGGTAATTCTACTTGATATCGCTCTGGAGAGCGGTAGTACCGTTCAAGCCCAGTTAGCAAATTAAATTGAGACGAGCACGATAAAATTTCTCGTCATCATAATCAATAAATCATAATAGGAAACCTTCACGTTCACATACGAAACGGCAATAAGCCATCTATAGTATTCATGAGGGGCAAATTCTCATCGGAATTTCAAGATGGCATAAAACACACCAGTAATATATAGGAAAATACACCTACGTATTGCCCCCACACGTATACGCAACGTATCCTAATGAATGACACAGCTATCTGAATAGATGCGGTGTTTTCTTGTGTGCATGATCCATTGTTGATCAGATGAGCTTGAAGATGCTGCCCACAGTTAACTAGCCATACGAATAAGACAACTCAGTAGTAAAGACTACCGCCGTATCAATGCAGACGCCATTGGGATAGAAATCATCGTTCGCTGTCGTTAATTTGCCGTGTTGGCAATTAAGGGGGCTCTTCTTCTATTTAAGTGGGCTAATTACATGTAGCATGGCAAATAGGTTCTTTTCGAAAATCTCGTTCAGGGAGCGGTATAAAATCGAATAATATGGCTCGATATTCAAGCGGTTTGGCTTAATTACTATCTTTCATCAAAATCCTGCCACGATTATGATCCAAGACTCACCCAATATTGTTATTCTATTATACTACTTTAGTAGCACCAAATCGGTCACCGGCTAAAATGAGAACCAGATGAAATAGCTTCAATGTGAAGTTCGTTCGATAGGACCGAGATCTTCATGAAGTAAAAGTAACACCTAGATTTATTTCGGATATTTCTTTGCTATTTATAAAGCAATAAAAAATATTATACAAGTTTCCTGCATTGGAGCGTAAGTGGATCCTATCTAGATTGTATCGTTCTTAATACGTGCTTTGGACCGGTGGAACGGCGTGTCGATGTCTTCTACGCTATAAGGCTTTATACGAAAACTAATATACGATCTTCTTTTTGAACAGCTCCGACAATACAGAAAATGATTTTGCCCATAAATCAACTAGTGGCAATGGTCTAAAGAAGAGTGTTTAGATAAAGCGAAACCTTAAAGCCATATTACTCGGAAGCACGAAAAGCTTTAAGGGGGCATTCGCTGAATTATAACGCATTTATATTACTGCCACAATAATCATAATAATAATAATAATTATTATTATTATTATTATTAGTGCTTCAGTATCTGCAGCAAAGTAAAATGATCGGATTCGCTAAATTGAATAATTCCGGTTCGATTCGCCCATCGTTTAGTTCTGCTCGCACCGCTCACTGAAATGATCATTGGGCGATCACAACGCTACCTCGGTGCATTTCCTCACCGCCATCGCGTGTCTTTTAATAGGCCCCTGTAAATTTTAAAACGTTTTCGCTATCGCGCGTTTGCCTCAAGCGTTCGATAGATAAAACAGGCCAAGATGGCAGTACCCAACGAAGATCGGTTTCGCGTCTCGAGAACGACTACACGTAGCGAAAATCGCAATTGAAGGTAAGCTTATGACGACCTGCTAGACCGCCGTCGGCCAAGGCGTTCAAATGGTCAAATTTGAAGGTTTTTCACAGCCGTTCTAAAAGGACCAGCGCAGCATTAATATAAGTTGTCTTTTAGTGACCCAATTTAAGAAAATCTTGCAAAATAGTTACATGATAGAGAAAATGAACAAATAATAAAAGAAAATAACAAATAACGAAATGAAATGATAATTAAAAACATTTGTTCATAAGCAGACGATTTGTTGGTGATAATTTTTCAACGTGTCTATATTGGTCATACAGGGAGCCGTCACTGCCGGCCTATTGTCTACTGTGCATCTCAGATTCTGCTTGTGAAACCCTTAGTTTGGCGCTAACTATATATATACACTTCTATATCGTGTTATTAATACTATGCAATGCTTAATTACATGGTAGCTATTAGAAAAACAAGAAATGTATGTTCTGGTGCATCGACGAGAGGAAATCAGGGCGGTACAGGATTTGTTTGTCAAGTTGTTTGCAGGTAGTATATTGATTAACGATTGATGATCGCGACCGGTTTGTCGAAGTTACACGGATACGCAGGCGTTCAGTTTGCCTAAAATGGTGTTTCTATTTGTTTAAAATAATAGGAACACATATGTCCGTTGGTAACTCAACTAATTTGGTTTTGTAAATGAACGTAATAAAAGAGCACACGGAAGTGACCAGCATTCTTTTTAACATTTTTTTTTGTTATGTCGCACTTCCTATTGTGAAACCTGTCGGCAAAGGCGTTACCACCGTGCAATGGTGGTGGGGCATTGTTTGACGAGCTGCTGTTAACTAGCATAACAACTCCGCTGACCTTTTCCCTGCGGGTTTGTGTATTATTCCATCAAATCATCACATCATTATGGCTGTTTCCACCTAAACAATCTGGTAGCAATCATATAAGCTTAGTTGTGCTTATGTGTCATTCTAAATTTTATAGTGGTCTTTTGTGGTAATTGTATCTTGCGGCAAATAAATAACTCTATGTTGTGAAGAGTTAACAAAACCAAAAATTAGTAAATGTTTTGAATTGATATAGCCCAAACCCCCCGTTGCGGCTCGTTACAAATAACTGGCGACTCCTTTTAGCACGAAACGAGTCGGATGTTTACGCTCAGCTTTGACTCTGGACGACCTCACTTTGTCGCTCTGAGTTTAGCCAACGAACACACGGTACTGCTCCAGCAACGCGAGACCATTATAAAAGTACGCTGTTACAACCAAAAGGAAAATTGAATACTAACCGTGATTCTTGTGACGTTGGCCGATGCTGCAACGGCACAGGAACTTGTGCCCGTTAACATTTTCGCTATGTCCTATAGCACATAAATCTATCGACCGAAACACTCGTACTGGATAGCCAACTTACTGAAAATGAAAAACGGTCCAGCCAACAATTAACAATGCTAAATTTTCCTTTTCCAGTATTTTTTTTTATCTCGGAACGAATGAAAACTTGTCGTAGTCTCTTTTCATCAAGGCCACCGGCCTTACATTATGTATTGCTTATTGACAATTAAAGCAGTTCAGCCTGACACTCCTCCGACCACTAAACCTAAGTCCACATTGACGCTTAGGGCTCAAAAATCGGACAATAGCTAAATAATTAAAATCAGGTTGGCTATCAGCTAGGATTTTTGGCGTTCGATATCTTCGACTTTCGGCGAAGATGCCGTACGCTAACCGACTAGCTGAAGATGAAGAAGATGATTGGTCACTAAGATTTCAAAGTACGAATTGCTGAGTGAAAATAAACGGAGTAGTTTTGAATATCACGCTTAAAAATCCATGTCTAATATTAGCGATTGTTCCTGCTCGACATCCCATAAGAATACATATATATATATATATATACATATATATATATATATAATATATATAAGAATATATATATATATATATATACTACTTTTTAATAACTTAAAGCTTTCTAGTTGCACGTTCTACGCTGATATTGTTAAATGGGCGTAATGAAACAGGGTTGTAATTTGGGCGATACGGCCTTTGATTATATTTCGGCATTCCCATATCAGCCACTTTTACAGCAGTAGGTCAGGAAGTACTAACAAGGTTGCTTGCAGCATAAGAGTTAAATCTAGTTGTTCAATGAGCTCTTTTCTCCGTTCTGTTTGTCGTTTTAACTCGTCCACGAACATTTTGTGCATAGAAATATGAAGCCGAAACTATGATTACACACTTTGTGCTTGAGTGCCATATTACACTTGGAATTATTACAGTGTTTGTTTGCTAGGACCATTCAGTTTTTCTTTTTTTTTTTTTTTTTTATCAATTTTTGAAAACACCGTAACAGCGTAATAGTCTGTCCTAGGTTAGCAACCTAATTTCAAATTGATTATCTAGAAATATTCTGGAAGATAACTGCTAGCAACACTATTCAGTTTATGTGCCAACATCTATTTCATACTTACTCATCGTGAAGATTAATCTTAAATACTGCTGCTTGTGTCGGAAGATGTTAGCCTATACTTATTTGCGACACCATATTCAATTTCTTTGTTCAGTATCTATTCTCCTGACCGAATTGTGCAGTGTGACAAAATTCATTTCTCGATAATCAATAAAATATTGTTACAACAACAAGAACAACAACAACTAAGCAATAAACGCCATTTAAAGTAAGCATCTTGATGATTCTCGTAATCATCACTGCCACTGGAACGGAGGCGGTGGCCATTAGCAGGCTCCAAGTTTCGGCGTTTGAGGTGGCGTAGATCTTTAGGACAATTGTGTGGACCAGACCATTGGGTACTAATGTTTCGAACTCACTGAGCGTGCTCTACCTGTACAACCCGCTCGCTGCCATTAAAATTTCTCGAAGGTACATCATTTTATCGTAAAGAATTGCTGGTCATAACTAACTCGCTAAATCGGTATGTTTTACTGTTTGGGATTCTGTGCACCTTGCGACTAACCGTAGTTTAATCTTTCCGTATTCTTCAAAAATGCTTCCGAGTTGCAAATTTTTCGCATCAAGCTCTCACATGCTCAGGGATCTGAAGTTGTGCCATTACAAAGTGATCTGAATCTATGTTTAGCCCCACCTCGTCCCAGTCGAGCGTTCTTTCTCTCCCCGCCATCAATCACACTGAACAAAAACCCTTACAATAGGAAGGGCAATGAGTAAAATCAAAATCTTTATAGTTATTTAAATTAAGCCCTCAGTTAGAGTTCTTGAGTTTCTAAGTTTACAAAAATAATGTAATAGTATTTTTTTTTTGTCAAAAAAGAATCAACTTGTAGCAACGAATTTCTCGTTAGGTATTTGTCATCACTCGAATAGTTTTAACGCTTAGCTCCATCAGTTGATTTACCTTGTTCCGCTAAAGATTTCTAAGTCTGGTCAAGGTAATGCTATGGGTTTTTGGCTATGATGATCGTTAAGGCACAAGCAATTGAGTATCGAAAAATGGGGCTGAAAGATGTTGATTTGAAAATTTATAGTTAAGCTAAGTTTAAATTTCAGGTGTCAATTTGCCAGAAAATGACGACAATAAATAAGTTAATGAGGATGTTAATTACGACTGATTTGGCTAAGTTGAGCTAGATGATTATGTATCTCTATGCACAGGCGAAGTCACTACAGATATCTTAATGAACAAAAATAAATTTCTAAAGTTAGCAACTGTTGACGCGTGCTTCATCCCTTGTCGGTGCTTTGTCATCGAAAATGCCACATATCCATATCTATCTACATTTACCTATCCCTCCATGTTTCGAGTTTAAGTCTGCGATACCAGTTGAGCATTTCATTACACGGCTGAACGGAACGGAACGTTCATTCGCGGAACGAAGTGTAGTTTACGCCCGGGTTCGAACCGAGGCCACAACGTGTCTAATAAATATAGGCAGGCAAATGCATTAACCACTAAGCTGTCACCGGGACATGTTTATCAACCTAATGACTACTAACGGGGCCGACCAGACTACGTTACTCTCGTACTGAGTCTCTCAGCCCGAGCTTGGTTCTGCCAGAGTTGTGCCACGTGGCCAAGTTGTACACCCAGTTGACAAACGGACTGTCTATGTGACCCAATTAGATCACATGAAAATGTCGACAAGGGCGCCCAATTTGTGCTATGTGACGCTTTTTGAAGCCCGTACAAATCGTCCTTAAAGTCAAGTGAGAATCAAATGCTACAGTAGACTGAAATTTCTGCAGGACGCGTACAACAGCTCAGTGGGAGAATAGGATACGACGACTTTTAATCCGAATGGGGTCAATTGAAACGAAGAAACGGGTTGCACGCAACAAGGTGTCGAAATTGTAGTCACGTTCCGATGGAACACGTCGATAAGTGTCGAAAGACACAGGGTCTCAGGCTCGCGCCGCATGCATACTCTGAAGTCAACTTCAGTTTCGGTAATATTTAACTTAACTTCATCTAAAGTAGTGTGCTCGATCAATGGCTGTCGTCAGCTAATGTTGCGTATAAGCTAAAATAGGTTTTTGCCAGTCAAGATCACTAGGGGTTTCCAAGTGGAGTAGAAACGGAGTAGAATGTGCATAGCTTCATTTTGTCGATTTCGAAGTCGGGTTCGATGTTTTTTAAGGCTTACGATATACCCAGTGAATCTGGTCCGGGCATCGTCGCAATAAAACCATGCGGTTTCTGGAATATTTCAATGGAAAAGCGGAACCATTTGACCGGGGTGTTAACCACTGCTGGAACAATGTGATCACTGTATTACTGACACAGGATCGTAAAACAACTGTCAACCAAGATAACGAGGTCACTAACACAGTAATAAATTAAGTTAAGCGAAGACATATGATTATTATAACTAGATAATTGGCACGGCATAATGGAATTCATGCAGGACCATCTACGAGAACTAGACCCAGACGCCTGCAAAAGTGCGAGATCAGACAACATGCTCGATTGGGCATAATACGACTGTGTTACAGGTACATGATAAACTGATTCCAATATGACAGAAGGACTGGTGAGACATTTCAACGAAACGGTGAGACACATGGACCAGAACAACTGCAATGTAATAAATGTTGAGCATAGACAGACTGCATAAGGGAAGTATGGTTAGGTAGCGGGTTAGGTGAACCAGGACAATAGCAGCGCTGGTGCATTATCTCAGAGGAATTTGCAATGTAATATTTTAGGTCTCCAATCTCAATGGTTAGCTTCATGGAGCCAATATTACGTTTCGTTTATATTTGACATATAGAATACATTCTAAATAAGTACCAGTAAACAAACTGCTAATGCATACCTGAACTAGAATTTAGGTTCGGTTTGATTCAAGGTTAAATCAGCGTCAGACGAGGCACGCAGCGACCTATAACGTCCATTAAATAACGAACGTTGCACGTATACCTGTGTGTATGTATCGTACCCAAATCGTCTTCATAGTGAGCCGGTTCCCTGTTAGTCGCTAGAGTCGCACACTGATGAAAATGTTTTTTTCTAGAGAAATTTTTCCAGTAATGTGCAGTGTCAATTTGGCCAGGCACACTCTGTTTCGGAGCTTCGCACAGCTGCCATTGGAAATTTTCGCGTAGCATTTTCGGTCCAGGTGAATTGTGGCATAATTGCTATGCGTTAACGGGTCACTCCTACCTAAGTAAGGATTTTAAGTAAGAAAGTAGAGTGTAATTCCGGCCGACAACTACTTCCCTACTACCCACGGTAATAAGTGACTGGCACCAAAACTCCCTAATTTTTTGCATCTGTCTATTAACGAAACGGGGTAACGCCCGCCAGGTCATTCTAGTACACCCTGTCCCCTCCGTTGATGGTCAGTTCGTCGAACCCAACGCTACCTATTGAATTGGACCCATTTTTTCTGGGTCGCCAGATGCCGCCCTGGAAAGATCCGTGTGGCAGAGCCAATTTTTCCCCAGTTTATTTTTCTCACATGCCGTAGTGTCTATTTGGTTGTAAAGTGACTACAGCACCTTTCTTCTCATTTCGCATGTATATTAGCATTTACAAACGCCAAAGCGGCTTTTTACATTTTCGTACAATTTTCGTGCTGATATATCATCGGCCTGAAAATTAGGGTACGTGAATAAATGTGCTCAACATTTGTTGCACGGCAGGCTATGTTTAAACTGCATTGTAAAATAAGCTATTGGGTTATAATTACTAAGAAGTGGATAGTCGCTATTAAATGCTACCTCACAATAGAGATAACAGCTAACTATAATTAGCCTTGGGTCTATTAAGTATAATTAGCCTTTTACCTGTCCGCAGGTAAAAAAAAAGTGTTCAGTAGCAAGGTCGGCCCAGGCAGAAGCCCACGGGTTACGCTTGAACTACCATTCGGTAAATAAAGGCTTTTACTTGAAATCGCCATTCACGGGACAGTATAATATTACTCTAACCAAAAGCACTGTAAGATATTTGGCGCTACCGCAAATGTAGCTGCTTTTATACTAACTGATAAAGCAAGAACAGGAGTATTTTATATAGAACGCTTGAATCGTGTCGACCTACAGAACGGTTTATTGCTAATTCCTTAAGCAAACAGGGGGGCGAAATTTGAAAATAGTACATCCCAATAGGTTACTTGGGCAAGCCGTCGAATGCATGTATCGGACATGTGTTGGAGGGCTTGCCTTAGGTAATTCTGGAGCATAGAAAAACCTCAAGTCAATAATGTAATGTTCGAGCAGAAAGGCTATACGCTTTGTCTGTCGCGTGTACGTTTTGTATGTGATTAGTATACCTTTTTAAGAATATCTCCTATACAGAAAAAGAAAAAAGTAAGTTGCCGTAAAAGCGGGCCGATGAAAAGCCAGACAAGACCTGTCACTCAATAAGCCGTGACGAAACGTTGATTAAGTTTTTGTTCGAGATTTTTGCCTAGAAGTGATAAGAAATATGCATATGTACACGCACGCATAGATAGTACGCCTAGTGCACGTCGAGGCGTGGCTCTCTCTGTCAGATGTGTATATTCCTTAAGTGTTTATTTAGCATCGTAACAAATGAACGTAAGAATCTTAGTCAAGCCAGCTGAAGATAAATGCCGATGGTGAATCGGAAAACCTATATTTCTTCGAAAAAAATATATAAAAACATTGCCTCTCTTGGACCTGTGATTTGTGTCGATCGGTTTTCACCCACGATAGAAAAAGTGCTCGTATAAACAACCCCACTGAATGGATTTTTGTAACATGAACCGTGCGGTACTTCTACGGCATTCTCTAGACGGCAGATCTTTACTGCTATCCAATTTACAAAAAAAAAAAAAAAACACAAAGCTTATACGAGCGATCCCATACGACGTCATCATATTGATGCAGTTTTCAGAAGTACTAAATGTACTTAAGCACTTGACTACTCTGCGCCACTGCTGACGCTAGGCATAGGCGACAGGTCCGCTATATTGAAAAAGCTGTACTTTTGTAAATGTACTGCTTGAGCACATTTTATCCAGCACTTGTACATTTGACCCTTATGCTTAATGTCTTTTCACGAACAGCTCTATACCGTTACAACCGTAGATAAATAAGAAGATGGACACAAACAATGGACAATATCTTTCTTCGCAACCGACTTCACTTTTGTCTACAATATCGTCAGTTGCTTTTGTTCCCCACCGAGACGCACGAGCCGAATTGGTCAGCAATAACGACAGGCTGATTAAAGAACCTATCAGAACTTCCGAAAAGACATCAATCTCGAACGCGTTCATGTATCAAAAAGAAGCGTCGCATTTTTGTCGTTGTTACTTCTATTCCAATGAGTTACCATTTGTACCATTGGAATGAATGAACCTTGTTATTGTCAGCTTCGCTTGAATAGCGTTGAAATCAGGATAGAAAAACGTGTTGCATGTCCGCCGTCGGAAACGGCAGACTAGTGATTAACGTTCGTTATATAGGACGTAACGTGCCGACCCCTTTGAAGTGGTGCTACCCGCAATGCTGGGCATGGTGTTGGTGGTGAACGCAAACATTGAAAAGGTTCGAGTGCAAAAAACAGGTCCCCGTGAAAATGCCTTCTACTCTCAAACAAACGGTGTCTGCTTTATTTAGAACCGTTTTAGATTTTGTCTGAGATTGAATTAGCTTATAACACAGATCAAGGTCGTCATAAGTATGTTTGGGTACTCCTGCGAATTGTTCTGGGTTGCTGAAATCAGATATAAATCAAGTAGATAAAGTATGAAGCTTTCTGATCGTCGTACTGATCCGTCCAAATGGGGGAAATCTCTGAGAGAATTTTTGAAATTGCTTGTCTCTATAACATCGATCCAACGCAACGATGATTTCCTCGTATAGTAAAGCAGTGTAGATAGTGTTCTATTCGCGAAAAGCGCTTCACTAGCCACTGACGACTTTGTCTATATAAACCCGTCGAGTAACGCGTGGCGGAATCGCGAAGTTCCATTTGAAAGGCTTCGTCCTTCTCGAGAATCTCCATCGATTTGTAACATCGGTAGAAGTCCTCACTAAAAAAGAAGATATGAAACAAACAATTCTATTTTCAACGTTAATTAAAACTGGATTCTTCTCCAAAGGTCTTTACCATGACATAAAACAACTGCATACACGAAATAAACAATTCGCTTCTACTTGTAGATATATAAATAAATGTTCTCATAAGTTACATACAGTTGCACTACTATCTTCCAGTGTCTAGAATGCCGCCTAAACAACCTGCGGTCCAGTAAGAACAGAACTGTCATTTAGTAATTTTTACCTAGCCATAAACAAGCACTCCATGATGTCGACGGCTAACAATGGATCCTTGATTACTTCTGTCTTCAGTTCATTGAACTCGGTTGGCCTCCCTGTACTATTCTTTCGTCGCAGAGATTCAGCCAACATGCTGACCCGGCATGCTTTAGATAGACACCATCTGATCACTATAACGGACAGCAATGAGTCGCTTCATTATGTAAAGAACTAACCAACGGCAACGCCACCTATGACAACCCGCTTCTACCTTTGACCTGCGGTGTATATGTTGACGTTCGTCTTGATCCCGTCAAGGAAAGGTCCACAATATTTTTCCTAAGATCCACGACGGCAAGTCCATAGACACTGAACGGTTACGGCGTTCTGCTAACTGAGCAGTCGAACCGTAGATCGAACTGAGTAGGGATACTCACTCCGACATACGAAACAACACATAGTTCACCTGTCTGAGCGGGAGGTAGACAAAGCATTGCAGAATTTTTTTACACACTGACTTAAGGGAAAAAGCAATTGCTCGACTTTCGAGCATGATTTGTCACTAGCGTCAGTTGTGTAACTTTGAAATCATATACTTTAAATAATATCAATTGCAACAGGTATTGGTTTCAGACGTTCAATAGTAGTAAATATGCTAAAGCTGTTATAATGGCTGTATTACGTTCCAAGATAGAACGCCTTGTTTCATCAATCAAAATTTCTACAAAATATTAGCTATATTTTAGAATGTTGTTGCAATAACTGCACAAATTCTGCTAAGTCCCATGAAAAAATTTTGTTGTTTAGGGTCAAGCTACACTGTCTCAAAACACAACTGAAAAATGTTCTGGTCGTTCTTGTTCTGCCAACTTCAATGTCAATCATGGCCCTCGTAGCGGTTGACCGATCACAAAAAAATATTGTAAAAGTTAAACAAGATCGGCTTAATCGTTTTAAAATCGTTTGAAGAAAGTCGGCAGTAAAAACATTTACCGTATACGCCAGATGTGCGAACAAAAAAAACTTATAGAAAAAAAATGTATAAACGCCAGAGCGGCGCCAAAAAGACTATGCGTTTACTGGTATAGAAAAGGAAAATTGCTGCCGACTGGAAAAAGCGTTGGTTCGGACCCTTAATCCCAACAGCTAACAAGATTATAGCAAGGCATTGAAAAACGTTAACCGGAACTAGTGGACAAAAAAGCGTCGCCTGCAATCATGACAACTCTAAGCTACCAGGTAAAAATTGACCCGGATCTTGCACGATCGGACTATCATCTGTTTCGGTCTCTGCAGAACTCCCTTAGGTGTCACTGAAAGGATGCAAACATCTTGGAGTGATGGGACTATGGAATTACCAGAACAAATGGTAAACGTCATTGATAACAGTTATTGATTAAAATATAAGAAAATGTTGGCTTCAAAACCATCTATACTTTTTCAGTAACCCAATATACCTCGCTGAAGAGGCGAGGGGTCGCTAATTCGAACTCCGCCAATGACAGATGTTAAGCGAGGTTTGACTAAATAGCGACTTGTATATATATATATATATATATATATATAGTATGGTTTTTCGTAACATTAGGAACACCGCACTGAACATTGCCCAATAAAAGTTACCATGTCATCAATTTTGCTTTTTTCGATACTGGATAGAGCATGTGATACGACATAAAGTAAAAACATCTGGCAGAACGTGAAAGTTTAATCGTCTTAATACACTCTGATTTCATGTCTCGTAGCGGAAGTAAAAATAAACGCTAGTAAAAAATCTAAAATTAAGAAGCAAAATGGTGGATTCGTTTGAAAATAATATAGGCACATATGAGTTGTTGGAGTATATTTGTCATTCTACAATGATGATAGTGCTACAACTTTTGTTTTTTTTTCGTGATTACGTATCTCGTGATAAAATAAAATGCATCCAGACCCGTTAGTAAGGTAAACATTATGCATAATCCTACTTTGTTGACACTTTACATTTTCAGTTTGAATAGCATAAGGAATCGAAATGAAAAAAGACATTCTTTCTAGGGTATATGTATGTTTACACACAATTATGAACATACTAGTTATTTATGAACGTTAGGGAAAGATGTCAACTACAAGACGGAATTCAGTCATGCTTAGCTATCAGAAGTATCCAGTCGAATGACACTGGATCAGAAGGACATCACTGGAGCCTTAACATAACCTATAATAAACTTTTGCAGAGGCGAACTTATCACTAACGACGCAGCGTTCATTGCGTTGGTCCTGATATGTCTGCTGTTGCACTACGCAGAAATAAGGCGAACTCTGCGCCGATCGCCCTGGGCGTCCTGAGATGCCAGACATAGGTTTAATAGTTCCCATAGTCAGTTGAATAGTTTTCGAGCCATTCAGTCAAAGGTATTTTAGAGTTCTATGCGATGGCGATGTGCATCACTATTCAGCTGGCGGAGAGGCCATCTGGTTTCACCGGTCAGTGCCGCTTGAGCTTTTGCTGCTTCAGAAAAGTGCGCTCATAGTGTTTACGAAAAAAGCTCTTTCCCAAGCTGTTTTAGATCCGTCCTGAGAACGAAGAGACGAATGCCTAAATTTTTCACCCATAACAGATGGCTGCATTTCTATCTGGATGCTAACGAAAATTTCGGGCCAAAAATAAATTAACGTTAAGTCCTAAAAAGTCATATATTTAGTGTACAAAACCCATGCGTGGTAGCCCCTGTATCAGTTTCAAGGCCGTTCTATTTCAGTGTGATTTACAAGGACTAGTTTATTTTTGCTGACAAAACCTACAAAACTGTGCACTCTATATTGCCTAAAAAAAACCACATACCCCGCAGAATTTTCTCTTTTCAACCACCCATGCCAAACATGCCGGTTGAACACGGCGGATCTTTGCTTGACCACTACCTGGGCTAACAGATGAAGCTGAAAAGAAGCGCCAGAGTACAACTGTCAATGATTAACAACGGTGTTATTCAACAAAGTAATGTTGATTTTTCATCTATTACCACTAGAGGTTTTTCAGCCCCGATATAAACGCATCAGACCAGTTTAATTCGATCATTCACCTCAATTCGCTCTTGTATTGCCATTTGCCCACCATAGCTGATTTCAGTTCGATTCTGGTGGGCAGCGACAGCGTGACGTTTCCCCACATGGGGCCAGTTGTTGTGGTAATGCCGTCATAATGGACGTTAAAACAGAGCACTGAGACAGCCGGGTTATCTGTTTCTGTCTGCCTCTTGTTCTTTTTTCCTGGCTAAAACAGTCGTCATTACCACCTTACTTTTGTGTAGAGTAACAGCAACCAGGAATCATTTGAACGTTGCGTTTCTGTAGGTACACAGAATTGCTGGAAGTGAATGAATAACTCAGTGTAAACCATGAAAGCGATGTTTGAACAAACAAGATAAGGTTATAGAGGCGTAAAAGTTTATAGAGAGCCGAAACATCAGTGAATACCTAAATCAGTACTTTGGGTCTGCGTACGAATTTGTAATTGAACATGTGCTATTGATTTCTATTTTACGTCTGGTGGGTGTATCTAGTGCAGATGAACTATCGTAAAATTTTGTGCTGTCCGTACTGAGAAAAGTGACCATTTCAGAAATCCGCCGCCGTATCCATTGCCTTACAGTTTTCAAGGCCGACCGGCGTATGCAACGCTAGTGACAGAAAGTATATCGGGACAATGGAGAGGGTCCTGCATTTGAAGAGAGTATTGAACGTAAGAGGTCATTTCGTAACTAATTCTTTACTTAATTTCAACCTAGTTAGAGGAACTCTGAGATATAACGCTAACTGATTGTGAAATTATACTTATATATATATATATATATAGAAATATAACTTATGATTGTGTAATTCTTGGGCAAAAAATTGTATAAAGCCCCCTGTTGAACTCGTTATCGTTAACAGTGTTAAGTCCGGTAAGCTGGAACATGCAGTTGTTGTCCGTCCACAAGTTGTTTGTTTCAATGGAGGATGCCTTTCACAGGTTTAAATATTTTCCCCAATCTGCAACGCGCGTAGTAGCCAACAGCTTCAGTACGTGACTGTAGCCATTATCGAAATGAGTATTGCCGTTTGCGAGTATCGCACTTGGCCATTGTCGGTATATGTACTATCCATTGCATCCGATAGATATCATGGCTTTCTCGTTTGGTTACATATCACTTGTAATAGTAGTTTGCGCTGGTAATCTTTTGCTTAAGTCTCGACTGGGGCTGTTCCAGTCATAGGAAGTTTTTACCACTAATAATGGTAAAATTATTGATAGTCCTAAAATAAAATTTTCTATCAACGATATTATAAGCACAGACGGCTATCTCTGTACAGCGCTTAAGACTGTTGAAATCGACAGAAATTGGTGAGGTTTCGACACCGTTCATTTGTAACACAAAGAAAAAAACATTATCGTTTATAACAGTTTACATACACTTTAACTACGACATAACCGACGCACCACAGGGTGCTAGGACATTGTTGTAAGCCTATTAGAACAGAAGTGCTTCCTAAAATCGTTTTCGATGGTTGGGGTCAATTTGGTACCATCTCCATGTAATAACGGCACAGACTGCCAAAGGAACTATTTCTATAGACATAATTCAGGCTGTTGCCCTGCTCGATGTATATGTTTGTAGCTATGGTGTGACAGCGGCTATTTTCTATTCAGTAGTGGCAGCCTAAGGGTCGAAAATACGTTTCCTTGTCAATACACATAGTACAACTTGATATCATTTGATATTCCTTTTTTCGCTATTCAATTCGATCTAAGCACATGGATCTTAATAGGTCCTTAAAACAAAAAAAAACAGTTTTTTTTTTTTACACAGTTCACATAAATGACCGATAACAATTATTCGGCTGGTTGGATCATTGTAACTGAATGCTACGCATAAGGACATTATGATGTATACTGTGAGTAGCTATTTATATGCAATGGTGTCTAACCTGTGTATTTAGGGTTCCGTTCATTATTCGAAGTGTATTTTCTATCATAAGAACATAATATATGCTTCTAATTTTAGGCCCAACAAATGTTCCTTTACGCTGAAACAATAACTAAATATTTGTTGACCTTGACGTAAATATATGACATAAGATATGTATCTAGAAAATATCTTTTCATGACAGAGGCTCGATCTATTGTTGTGTGTCTCTTTTTCATTACATGGATATTCCGCTGCCTTGAGCCTTAATGCTGTCCCTCGTTTCTTTTAAAAGTAGAAACAAACTACTCTACAAAAAGAATAACTGCTACTCGTTCAGTATTGTCAAGTGTAACAGAGCCTCTCTGCAAAGAAAAAAGACACAAAGAAACATTCGCTCTTTGACCGATCATGTCTATTCAGCCTTCCTAACGACACTACGAGCCACCGAAGGGGAACGGACTCCTGGCAGCGAGCATTGCCGCTACCACGAAAGCAGCTCCACAGCGAGAATGGGCATTTTGAGGGTCGTTTCAGACCAATGTGAGCAAAACGCTTTTAGGACAGCCTAGTAAAATTACCGACACAGCAGCCGAAAAGCCACTATATCTCGGCAAAGGCACTTTGAGGGCTCTTAGACGAGACGCCAACCGATCTCCGACTCCAAAAGGCTTTTCCTGGTTCGCCACGATGTCCATAGCCTGCCGACGCTACAGGTACTCACAATGCCAGTCTTCTAATAGCAATGGCTTCCCCAGTCCGTACTCGGATCTTTTAGCAGAGACCACTGACTCACACTGGAAAGGCTTAGGCACTGTTGCAACGTTAAAATAGAAAATGCTACCCTTACGATCCAGACAAAGATAGAAAACGGTTGCGTCGATCGACCCGCTTAGAGTAAATATTTTCTGCACAAACGTGTCGCTTCGAACGTAACACTATATTTTTAGGGGTATAGTCATTCTAAGATGACTATGGCCGTGAGTGTGTTATAGCGCTATTGGTACATAGAGCCAGCTATTGGTTTCTTACCAGAAAGAAACGACTGGGGTGAAGCGGCAGGAGGTAGAACAAACCGAGAGGAAATTTCCAAATCTCAGCGAAACTGTAAAAAAGAATGGGTACGGGGCAAAAGCGAATAATGGAAAGGTAAGGCCAAACATCGGCTAGGAAACCATCCTGAGAAGCAGTATAGTGGCTATCGTAGAATTAAGTAAGGCTGGCTGACCTTGAGAGCTTGTTGGTAAATCACCAGAACGACTCTGCGAAGCGAAAAAGAGAAGAAACGCTGTGGCCCGTGACGCTCAGATCATACGACAGTACTGGTATAAATTCAGTGAATGCTAAACTGTTTATTATGTCGTTATAGTCAATTCTAAGCTTTCACTTTTTGGCGTGCCTGATTATTTCTGTATAAACTTGATAAGTAGCTAACACCAGCATGAGGATTCCGTCAACATGGGCGCGAGAAAATGCTGTTATTAACAAGAGCTTTGGGAAATAGTAATAAAGAGTACTGAAGTACACTTGGACCAACCTTTTTCCTTAGCCTTTCAAGCCATTGCCGCCACAGCGCAGAAGAATCATGGAAACATACAAATGTATAATGACGACGCGTGAGCAAAAAGTTGATCTTGTAACATCAGTACAAAAATTACATATCATATCTCAAAGAAATAGGGGCAGGCATGCATTGAGGCAATAGGTCTACAAAATAGGATTTTGGTTTTATGATTGAAACAAAAAACCACTGAAAATTTCTTTTGCTTTACGACATAACGCTGCCATAGCTTAACTTGCGATAATAAGAAAAAAATATGACGTCATTCGTGTGCACACAAAAAGCGATCCTTTCTCTTACCAGGATACGAATATGAGTATAGAGTTTTTCATTACCATGACATAAAACTATTACTTGGTTGGTAATAAACGTATGGCACGCGGATGGTAAAGATATCGCATAAGATTCGTTCAGTACGTACGTACTTACCTGAGGTTTCCCAGCTAAACGTAACAATAATCCCGAACATTAAGTTTTTTTTGCTATGACTACAAATATTTTCGAGAATTGATGGCTCTCGACAAACCCCTGTATGGCAATGCTTGTTAGCATTGCTTCGAAGAATCGCTATGACAACTAGTACTAAATCATGATTTTGGGAGCCTGGAACAGGCGTATACATAGCGAGTACGTAAAAATCCAAGTTTTTTGCGATGAGCATCACAAAATGATTATCAGTTTTGAGGGTTAGATCTCAGAGAGAAAAAAAAAAAGATTAGGATAATAAGTTTTGCATGACTTGTTATGAAGAGTATATTTGGTTATTTCGCATCCAAATACGTCAAACTGGTACGAGAGAGATGCTAGAAGATAAGAAAGCTAACGTACTACGACAAGTAGAGCGGATAAAAACCGTATACATCTTACAATACAAAATGTGGGAAGTTCACACAAAATTCAGGCTTTACGTATTCGACGCTTACCTATGCCTATTTTTCATAACAAATTACATGTTAGATTCCATCTATAACACGTATCTAGTCAATAGTAGCACTATTACGGTTGGCTAAAGTCAAGTCCTGCAAAGGTTGCGTTATAAAGTAATTAATTTATAGCTTGACAAGGAAGATCTCTATTTAATTTTCGAGAAGAGAGAGTATCTACTTACTCCCGCTGAAGTGTCATCAGGCACTTCTCAAATGTTTACTCTATAGAGAAACCTAAGCGATAAGCTACCCGAAACATAATTTCCTTATTATAGCAGCACTTCTGTATGAAAGTTCGCGTGCGGTACGCAGTATCATTAAACATATTTTTCTTTTTTATTTTCATTGCTATCATGTAGCAAACCCATAGACTGATAATACACTTGCAGATTTTTCTAGAAATTTAAAATGTAATGTTATGCAAGAAACCTGTTAAAAATAGTTAAAGAAGATGTGTCTAACTTCTGTATATATATATATATATATATATAATTACTATTATCCTTATTACAATGAAATTCGCAGACATTTGCAAGCTGAGGTATCTCCCTGTATAGACTGAACGAGTCTGAGCTCAAAGTAGAGCGGGTCTTGACAGATTCTTACTACCATTATTTACTGAGGCTAGTCTTGAAGTCGCGCTTTACTGCCTCTCGACAAAGCACACGACGGTCTCACGTGATTAATAAAACAGCCAGAGCGTTCACGAAGGTCAACTCTTGATAGCAAGTGATATTTTCGCGGTAAATAAAGTTTTATACAATAGCTTCCGCACTCAACAGACACGTGTAAGAACAACAATTGACTCACACAAAACTTTTCCTATTGAAAAAGAGACAGTAAGTTAAACTTCAACAAAGAAAACCGTTTAGTGATTAACGTTGTTCAGGCGGCTGCTTCTGTGTCTTCTACTTTTAGAAGTGCAGGACTTCTAACTTTGAACAAATGTTTTCAAAAGTTCTTCTTAACTAAGTCGATTGTAGCAGCTAGATAAATAGTGAAAGAACCGCTTGAGTCTTGACATTTTCCCTCTGTCTGAAGGAGTTCATTAAGCGGAGTTCTTGTTCTAACACAAGTTTCAGTTTCAAATACGAAACGAACATAGGGCTGATTCAGCCTAACCAAAACAGGTTGCCCAGCTGGCATTTCAGTTTCACGCGTATTCCTCCAGAGCGCAAAATCAAAAATAGCTTTAGATTACAACTGGAGCACGGGCTCGAAATCGACATTCGGTCCCCTCGGCTCGTCCACCACCAACACGTAGAACGTAACGCTCAATTAGATTGAACGTATGTTAGCTATTCTTTTCGCTGTCACAGATCTTGTATTGCTACTTGCAGTGTGCGAACAAAACACACAGTCTGTTGGCCTATGTGTAGCAGGACCTAAAATTCATCCGTTCAAGACCAAACATTGTTTTTGTTTTTACATGTGTGATCACATGTCAAATAGAGCCATTGATAACGCCGAAATACGAGCACTTGAATCGATGTCAAATGTTGCTAACGGCAGTATCTTTATTGCTTGTTTCATACCACGAGCGACAAATCTATGAGACAACAAATAATTACAACATGATAAAAGCGGTGTGTCAGTAACGCAGTGAACCGTAAAATGCATAAAAGTCAACGTGACAACGTAAGATATCACTGCTTCGGCCTGTCGACTTTAGAGCCGGGCTACAGCGTGTCGTTTAGGCAATTTTTATCTGCTTTGCGCAGCAGATAGGCAGGCCTACGCATGCAGTTGTTATATAGGTAATGACTATGGAATAGGTCTGCGTAATGTGGAAATAGCCAGGCCCAAAAACGATTCTGCCTGCAAGTTTTTCTAAAAAAAAAAAATATGAAAATGACGCTCGTATCATGGCAATGCGTACCAACTACACCCGTCGGCAGGAACCGACCGTAAAAAATTTAGGTGGCAATTGTATTCACATAATCTATGCATTACTATAGTATTCTACATCTGCTCCTGTTGTACATATTGTCCAATTCTGATTTTCTGTCAGATACAGAGCACTTGTGATGAGGTCGTATTTTCCGACCTCCAAGAACTATATATTTATGTATACATCATGATGTTGTTTTTGTGTATTTTTTAAGTTTAAACAATTCGATGAATTTAAAAAACAAATAACTTTCCGAAAAGTTCAGGTCAAAACAGGACCCTTCGTATTGCCCACGCAGACGAGCGCATGAACACATAATTTTCGAATTGTATCTGTGCGTCAACTGAAGCCATGCTTCTCGCCTAATTCTTGTGGCAGACATATTTGCAACCCAGTCAATCAATATGCGAATGTTAAGAATAAATTCAATGTTAACGTTGAGTTTCTCGTATATCCGCAAGTACTTCAGATCAAACGCTGATCTGCCATTTGGATTCAATTATCGAGCGCACGAAGGCGTCTCTATCTAAATATAACATACCACAGCTGCAAAATCTTCGCATCTTTGAAAGTTTATCAAGTCTGTTATTAATTAATTATGCGATGGATAAAAACGCCGGCCTCACGTATAATTCACCATCTCATTGATCGCAGATCAATTTTTATCGCTATGTGTATATAGGCATGACGTATTCTAGCAATGATAGCTCACGCTTGTCTTTCCAGCGTCCCCGTCAGCAGCGTTGGCCAGCTGGGCAAGTCTTCATGAACGAGCTTTATTAACGGAAAATCCGTCTGCCACAGCGACGGGAGAGGGGAAGAAAAGTCATTTTCAAGTCGGCCAGTCCTGCGGCCTGTACTCTTTAGCGACATTAATTAGAACCGTACCTTAGCGTAGACTTCGTCGCAATGTCCTTCGTGGCACGAAACGCAAGTGTAATAAATTTGGACAAACTATGCTTACACAATTGCTGTTAGCTTGGGTAATACAGACACGCAGATCAGCCGTAAGCGTACGAATATATCGAGTACGAAAGAAAAAAAATCATTTCTCAGTTCATACTCGTCGCGTAACGGTACGTGCCAAGTAAGATCAAACTGTAATCGCTAGAAAAGTGTAAGTTTTCCTCGCTAACAGGCCTCTTGGTGACCCTATTGGCCGTAGCTATAAATTTTATTACAGGTCATTATAATGATCTTAATAATACGAGGTATCGTGGCCACCGGCGCTGAATTCGAATTAATCTTACAATCAACCGACGACATAGCTGCTGAAAAGTGGACGTGAGGTATATTTATAAATTGAAAAATGAAAAAAACGAGCACGTAAAGATCCAAATTTGATCGATTCAAAAAGGATATCGGCCAGCCGTTGAAGTTGTCATTCATTGCTGCCGCTATTCTATTGTCTATATTATCGTTTTGTTAGACAGAAAAATAACAGGCCCATGTTTCAGATGGTTCCTACCCAGTTCAGCTGTAATCAGAATCGACTAAGGGCATCGTTTCTGCGATACTGACGACGACGGCGGTGGTAATAACCAGAACTTAATAGTTGCGGACTACGCAACGCCATGATGGTCTACGAGAATTTGTAGAAAGCTATCGCTACAGCCGTTTATCGATCAGCTGGCCGGCTACTGATGCGGTCGGATTTACATTTATTTATGCACACAACTGCACAAAAAATGCAATTTCGGCTACCGGATAAGATACTGCCTACTGCATGTAGTCATCGTTGCTGATAACATAGGAGTGTTGCTATTATTCTTTTGCTGGTAACGAAAATATTCCACTAAGAAGATGCTTTTCTTCTGTAACTTGACATTTCGTTCATTTATCGTAACTGCGTTTGCTATATACGAGAGGTGAGTCTTAGTAGTCGTACCTGTACGCGGGCCCAATGCACATGTGAGCACTTCAATACAACGAGGAAATCTGATAGGAAATTGGTTATATACGAGCCAAACTTGCAGGGACGTAAGCAGGAAACCATCCTATCAGATATTTTGCTGGGACGAAAAGTTGCAAATCGTGAAGTGCAAAGCCGTACAGGTAATGATGCCCTAGCCTTGCGAATTAGCGACAGGCAGTACAAAGAAACTGGCTACCGTCGATTGTTTAGGATAATATAATTTTCTAATTATATCTATATATATATATATATATATCGATTCCTTTCTTAAAATTTCCAACTGTTCCTACTATGAGAAATGATTTGCTTCAACTACAAAAGACCTGAATTACGTACCGTGGTAGATGTTTTTCAACAATGCGGTTTGAACCAGCGTTCATAGTTGCTATAATAACGCATTCTAAGAGATATGCATTTGTCGCTATAACGTCACCCGGTAGTCGATAATCTCTGTGCACCGGTACACCGCTAGGTGCCAGACTCGAAGCGGATCTATACGTACGCATAATTAATTTAGTATATAAAGTATATACGGAGCAGATGTTTCAATTGTTTTCGAGTGACGCCCTGTAAACTTGTAAAGAGGTGCTTACCGGAACACGTCACCTCTGATAGGATTAACACTTCCAGTCTGCTAACAAACAACGATCTTAAAATTCGGAGCTCGATCGAGATTCTTGGCAAATTATGCAGGCGTGTTGCTTGGCCAAGATTTCTGTGAATTCAGTAGTCCGTCGCAGCATTTCAGGACGACAATATCGATGAAGATAAAAACCTACAAACCTATATTTTAGGATTATTAATCCAGGTGGCACCATTGAAAAAGGTACGATACGAAGATGGTAGATTGCCGTTATTACTTAGGTATCGGTCAAATCAGAGCCTTTATCGAAGCTCTTATTGCGTTCGACAGAATGATCGCTGTCGGGCCATTGTTATCGTGTCTGCACGAACGGTGGTTCGCATCAGTCATTTGGGTGTGCAGCGGTTATGATTTGATGAATTTTCTATGCATCCACATACAAATGTCTAACTAGCTCGTGCGCACGCAGTGGTAGATAACAGTTTAGATAAGAAGCAGAAGACGATTGTTTCATCGGAACGTTCACTCATCAAATTTTACTATGGGATTTGTTTCAGCTACGATTTCATTATACGGGTACACCGGTCTAATCCCGCATTTGTATCGATTACCTTTCAGAATAGGGTTTTTAAAGGTGATATAGGGGCAGTGTTTTGATGATGCGAGCGGATCGTTTGATTACTAGACAAGTTCGACCGATTCGTACTATGGACGACCACAATACTTGTCTCGTACAAATAACGTTCCATATAACGACGTATAGAGATTGCGTTTCTCTGTCTCGCATGAATACGCGATAATGAATAGTCGTTAACGCGGCACAGAATCAGTATGCCAAGCAAGCCCGCTACGATCTTGTGTAAATAATGTATAATCGGACCTTTAGTTCGTCTTTATTACCCTCTTCCCAAGCCCAAGGCATACGTTAATCCTTTTCGACAAACGAACGATACTGATGGTCATCATTGACTCGCCAATTACAGAACTGTGATTGTCTGAAGAAGTGGTGAGGCACAGAGTCGGCCGTTGTCAAACGTCTTTTCATTGAACGTATACGCAACTTCCCTATATCTATATATGAATATATGGTATCATATAGTAGCTAGTCAAGACCGATGTGTGACGGGCTAAACGCCGTACATAATTCAGGCGCTCCAAATATGTGATGATCGTTACCAATAGATTTCTGCATTCGTAGCTGGTAGTGTTACGTGAACTATTTGGCCGTTCGCGATGATTTCATACTCGCTCAATATAATTATCGACGTATCCCGCCAGTCCTTAATATATAACCTATATACATCTACTGGTCGAAGTTAGCTTAAGGTCAATTCATTCAACTATAGTGTCTATTGAAATATAGCGATAGGCTCATTAGGGAAGTACCGAAGGCTAGAACTGGATAAAATCTCAAGTAATAGTTGATCATTCCTCAAGCACAAAAAATCTTTCTGTGTACTTAATCAGTTAACTGGTGATGAGTTCTCTAAGCTAGCAGTACGATAATATCCGGAACTCCTTATAACTGTCTGTGTGATCCATCGAAGATCACAAAGCTCGAGTTACTCATTAGTCATGGCGCTCAGTAGACTGTTGTTTGTTGTACATACTGCCTCATTATTATTGTTATGCGCTGTAGATATAATACGAAATTGTCACGTGGGACTTTCTCGACGCCGATGTCTTTACACCGATGCTGTCTTTGGACCTTTGTGTCTACCAAAGTTCTTAAGAAGGTCACTTAGAAGACGGTCGGCATACAACGCCAGCCAGATAACGACTCCACCATTAGGAACAATCATCTCTATTGTAATACTTCTTATTTTCATGGAACAGACATTATGTGATATATATATATATATATAAATTTTTGAAAATAACTGATCCTTGAAAATGCTCCTTTAGATTTTTGCGGGTTTCTATAACAACGAAACAATAAAAACGAAAATACTTCATATACAACAACGTTGCTATGAAATATAACTATTGCTATTTACAATTGTTTCTCTTTCCCGTTCTTAAGTTTCCGATGCGTCGGATTTACTTACGATTGTATATAGCACAAACGCGTTATTAACTACAGACGTTTCATGAAAAAGCAAGAAACTATAAAAGCTAACAGATGTAACCCGTTCCAGAAAATTGTTCTATACAATAAGCGAGTAATCTAGGCCAGCTACAAAATACACCGTGAAAACTCAATATATCTCCTCCTTGATAGCGTACGCTCCTTAAGCGCGTTGATCCCTCCGATGATAGTTCAACGACTATTTGTTTAGGTTTCCCACAAATGGCCGGCCCCTATGGACATATATGAGCGAGCATTATTATCTGGATAAAGCGGGCACTCGCCTCGTGTTGCTTTCACTATCAGTAAGCCCATGTGTGATATTTCTATACGATGTTGTCAGCAGCTTGCGCCCTTCCTTAAGTTGTCTCTGTTACCGTTTGACATATATTTTCCAGGCTCGCGCCTGCGTTCGTACTCGGCCAGACACGAAAAGAATCTCCCACAAAGGTACACAGTTTTGTTACTATCGAGAAAAAGGTTCCTGTGGAAGGACAACAGCTCAATGGCATAGGCCAGCTCGCGCTCACATCAGCAGCGACTATTAAAGCAAAGGCGCCACGCCAAACAGGCCCTCTGCCGGCGTGGTCACTTCCAGTGAATCTGACCAAAAAAAGTGATCATCACCGAGTTCTGCACACTATGTAGTTGCTGTCTTCCTTCCGGTTGTACCACTCGCAGGCGCGGTTACAATGAAACTGGTGTTATGATGCCAGAAGTGTCGCGTACAGGGAACGCATCCATAAATACCCGATATTGAATGTACCCACCTGCAATAGTCCGAAGCACGCGGGCCGTACGCTGTTTGTCAACGATTTATCTATTCGTCAGCCCGTCTAATGCTCTCAGCGAGGCATCAGTTCCTCTTCCGCAGCTGCCTCTAAAAGTTGTTAAGTTTTACACTTTTCACTGATGTTATATTTCAAGGCGGATAGGCTATATCTAAAAGATAGCACAGTTCGACGGGCGAAAAAATTATCATGAAAATAATATTAATTAAAATGATCAACGCACAACAATCACTGCGGGATCATTTATCTTATATACGTGTACAGTAACAAGGCCGAAACCGATGAAGAAGGCCGTTCCACGTGAAATAAACTGTACTAATCAAAATCCAGTACCAATGGATAGCGCGCCACGTTCACAATTCACCGAACTAGGACCGCTGAAAGATTCTTGCAGGAAAGAAAATTGGCGTTGAACGAAGAGGCAGGATGACTGCAAAAGGTCGAGCTCAATTTGCGAAGACTCATTTGCGTGGATGAAGGACACAGCGTCATATGTTTCGCGTGACGGTGGCTGTGACAAGAATGCCTACTTGGTAGCGGTTTTCTACATGTTGTACATACATAGTACATATGTATTGTTGAATCGCTCCGGTTGTTGTTGTTTGCTGTTACTAACAATGTGCTAAACAATTGCTAACAGTTTAATACTGCTATGGTGCTGGCCATCCATTTGCACGTGAGGAGAGGAAAAGGAAGCGGTAGAAATCGTCGACAATGGTCGTGTTAAATCACAGGAGTGGCAGAAAAAGTTAACATAAACTATATATAAGTTATTTTTGCGAACTACTTCGCATCATCAACTATATACGAAGCACTCATTTAACAGTTGAGCCTATATGAGTGCGTAAAACGTACTTAGCGCCTCCATCACTGAAGTGGCCTATACATTCTCTATGCTATTGTCATATTCAATTAACTAATGGGTCATTTAGGTTTAGCTCTTCATTCAACCTGTGAATAATACTTTCTGTTCTTTCTTCAGTGAAAATGTTCATTATTGTCATCTTTGTGTCGTCTAACGACGCACCATTGTTTGATCGCTGTTATTAAGTCTGGCACCAGCCATATCAGGCCGCCTGTTACCTCCAACTTCTGTCGTCGGGTCGACTGTAGCAGAATAGACAAAAATCAATAACAGCAGCAATAGAGTGACAAGAGCAGACGATGTCGAACAAATAGTAGTCACATAAATGTGTTAACATCTCGCACTATTAACGTCTGTGTGAAAATAAATAGTAGTAACATAAGTATGGAAACACTGAAGAGGTCCGTGCTAACCAGTTGTTGGGCGGAGCTTCCTTATTGATCTTCCTATTATTACCTTACGTTTACTGAAAGAATGATTATCTTCTTCACAGTGCCAGCAAGTCATGCAAATGACGATCACAACTTCAAACAGCAACAAAAACATTAGGGAGCAGAGAGACAGCAAAGACGACACTAAGACGCTGAAACTCAACACATAATTTCACATATGTATCCCCTCTAGGTTTGATCTGTTGCCGTTACGTCCTAACACAGCCAATCACTGTCCTGCAGCGGTAATTAAGCTCACTCGTTCGATCGACAATGCTAGATCGTCAACGGTGATTATTGGGGCAGAAAGAGCATTCGGACAGATACGCAGATAAAGAGGGAACAGACCAGATGCCGATAACGGCGAAGAACCTACAAAAATTGCAGAAAAATACAACTTTTACTAAGAAGTTATCTTAGAGACGGTATCGTTTTAACTGCATGATCGACGTAGTTAGCGCTCTAGTGATTTTCCTAATACCTTTTGGACTCATACTAACGAACCACCCTCCTGCTCGAATCGCCATAGCTCAGCGGCTCTAGTGGAATGGTTGTATTTGCGGTCGCAGTGTTCAATCAACTGCTCGCTACGTCTCCCTGATGAGGTAGTAGACAAATCGACATAGGCCGACCGCTAGGGTCGATGATCCCAATGGAGAGTCTGTACTATAGGCCTGTATACGTCAGGCCTTCGTCGGCAACGAGGAGCCTATAAGAACAAATGGCTCCAGCAGAGATAATTGCTGTGGTTGAAAAAAGCAAACAAACAGTAATAGAAAAGGGCTTTTCATTATTGAATACGTAGAGAGTCTAGCGTGATCAGTTAATGTTTTTCGTATTTTTCGACGTATTTGTTTGTAATTATTGTTGTTGTTGATTTGTATAATATATAGTACTCGTAGTTATATATTCATATGTAAAACTACTACCTTGGCGTCTCGTTTAATTATATTCAATTACATAAATTTCTCTATTATATTGCCTCGCTACGCAATGCTGATCCATTAGGGAGAAGGCGGACGAAGACAACAAACCTTATCTATTTCACAGCTATCACTTGCGAATGTTTACGTTTAGTAATGCGTTTTTTAAGTTATTCTAAATAGATCTATGACTGCTTGAATATTGAATGACACAACGAGCAAACGGATACGACCTGCAAACTATTCGTCATTTAAATTAAAAAAGAAAACAATTTGATTCTGATCTGACGTTGGCATATGTTTTGTTAAATAAACGCACCTAAACGTATCGGAGCTATGAATGCGTAGCGGTAGCTTTGCCATTGATTCCACTTGCGAAACGTTCTTGAACACGGATCTCTTGTCGACTGGAAGAAAACACATTAGGCCGAACTGCTCCTCTGTTGGCTTCGCTAAAAAATACCGCTAAAAAAAATCCGCTAAAAAAATCCGCTAAAAAAGCGAATTGTACATCTAAGCGATAGTTAATAGGTGGCCTCTCTAGTCACAAGGTTCTGTAGGCAGGTCGTGAGCCGCCTGTTTGCCAAACATGAGACGAACGTTTGAAACGAGTCAACCTAAAATTCTGTCAATCTCGAAATCATCGGTAAGCGACGAATGATTGGCCGATGTCTGCGTAAACGGGACCCAAGTTCAGTGTATGCGCAAACCGATGCAAACAGGAAACAAAGCTTTCAAGTGAAAAGTCATATTCAGAGCTTTTTCCAGATCACTCTTCGCTTACTATCAGCAGCGTCGATCAATCACTGTTGTTGTTATTACTTAGTTACTATTTCGATAATTGATTTGGGGTCGTCATCATTACACATCTGAGGTGTCTTCAGCTGTTGATAAGCGCTATAACATCCTTCCGCATCAGCGTCCCAGCTGACGCTTGCACTAAACGCAACTACAAATGAACTGCCGTACAATTAATATGGTAAACGCATCGTGTGCGCTAGTACAGCGTCCCATAGGGCATGACAAGGCCCACATACAAGGCTTATTAGGAAGTGCTGGTAAGGCGTAATCTGGCTGAGGAAATAGAGAAAAATATATTGCCGGGTACGTGGCTCGACATGTCGCATTGTTGTTTTACAGTTTGCTCGCCTGATATTTCGACCGTTATTAAATTCAGCATTTGTAACGATATATATATAGATTCGTATTTAATATTGCTGCCCACATGAACGCGTGTGTAGCTTAGTGTTTGCCAATAAAATTAAACGATGAGGGAGTGATATATTTAACTGTGTCTACTTGGCTCTCACTGTCTAAATCACTGAGTTATCATTACGATTTCTATTTTATAGAGTGAATCCTACGCCCACCTAATTTTTCTCTATCACCATAACTATAGTTTAACTGATCTATCGGGTTACGTTGCTACCATTCGCTGTCGACGGGGGCGGCAACGCACCGTCCACCGTCGTCGGCCACGGGTATTAATAACAATACGAATCAAAACGCCAACGACAATATCGGCACATCTCGGTTTGTATCAATCAGAAGATGGATCTCAACTCGATACATGATGTTGCCTCGACGCGTTCATGTCCATGACGGCCTCTCGAGCGACTCAGCCGTTCTATTTGTCAGCAGCACGGCTTTTTGCTGCTGCCCTAACTGGCGTCCTTGTCCCCCCAGCAACATCATCGTGCCTTCGCGCTATGAAAGCGTCGGCTACCCGCTTTGCCGACGCTTTTGCTAGACGCTACCTAGTGGGACGATTTGTTATTCTTATTTTTCCCCCTTTCGTTTGCCTTAGCCGATTTGCCCCTTGTCCCCCCGTCCCCCGTTTTAGTCTCCCTCCACGTCACTTTTATCAGATGGCAGGACAAAGAACGGCACCTAGCCAAATAGAATTGTGTGGACATCTTGGTCTCTGGTAGGCGACGCGGTGCTATCTACGGTAATGTCATTGAAGAAGAACGTGATTAAGAGAGAACAGAGGCACATTCGAAAAAATAGGTGGCAGTGTCTGCTGGTACTGTGGTTGGTTCATAGAGAAACTTTCAACGTTCGTTTGCCTTTGGCGATTCGGGTAGTGTTATAGTTGGCTTTGGGATAATTAAAGGCGATAAGAAAACAAGGGGGAAATAGAGAAATGGACGTCACGCTTGTGTAGGTAGTTAACGCTGCTGTGAATGGTGGTGGGAGAAACACACCGCCGATATCAACAGTTAAGGTAGCGGCAGTACTCACGCCGTGAGGTTATCCAGAGTAGTCATCATTAAAATGATAGTGACTGTGCGAGACATGAAGCGGAGAGAAGTCTATTTGATTCAAAGGGGAAAGCTTGGTCGCAGGTACCTAAAAATGGTATATAAAAGGGTTATTCAAAGCAATGTTTAACGATGCAACGCTAAGCGTAAAAACGCCAGACATTTTATTTACAGATAGTTAGGATTGAGGTAAAGAGGCAGTAATGTTTATGCAAGACAATATATTTCAAGGGTGGTTTAAAGGAACGAATAATCGAACATAAAACGAAATTAGGATCTATTTTGTCATGATCAGATGATTAGCAATTTGAAGTGATGCCTCGATGGCTCGCCATCGTCACAATCAGTATATGGTGAAATATATGATTGTATGGCGCGACATATAGAATGTGGGCCAATCTGTTTCTGTTGCCCGCTATTTCCAGTGATTTTGCCAGGAGTTTTTCCGATTAAAGTTATCGGACGTTAGGTCCGGTAGTACATGAAATAGGCCAGCTATTTTTTTCGATGCGCATTATAACCGCAACCTTTTTCTGTGCTTCTTTTTGCCACGTATATCGTCAGTGCTGTATTTGGTTAAGTCTACCGTGAACAACATGCATTATCATGTGTGAAGTAAAATTATGCAACAGTTCTAAAGACCAAATACGTGATTGATCGGAAGAGTAGTCTTGCTTCCTATGTAACCAGTTCATCATTGATCCATCTGTCAGACGCTACTTACACGTTTTGAAGGCCACAGTCCTTCTATGTCCGATCGCGAATTCTGGCCGACTACTCTGAACGGTACAAGACACAAACAGCGGCAAAATCAATATCTACTAAATAAAGAACGACAAATAAAACTATACCGTCGACGCTCACCTGGTATTGCTTTAACATGCATCCTCTATAGTTATGCGCTCAATAGCCGTAACAATATTGAGTTTGAAATTTCCGCGTAGATTTATTTAAGTTAAAAAAAATTCATTATTTCGCATAAGTGGGCTACTGGTTCATAGCAGCGATCGACACCAAATTTTCATCACATTTAAGGCCTTAAAAGGAAAAACGCGCATAGTGAGACCGATTAGTTTGTTTTCGTAAGGATTTTTTTAACAAACATTAAAAAAAAAAACTGATTAGTGAAAGGTTAACGTGGCAGGAAACTATGTGAGGCGTTTTTCAGGTACCGGTTCCGTATGGTAATTTTAGCCGCCTGTAGAGTGGTCGACCGTTATTGCAACTAATGAACTGGCAATTGCAAAACTTAAAAGAAATCATCCAAGCGAAGTAAGATGTTAAGTTAAGAAGAAGATGTTAAGAAGTACGATGACATGTTAGGTAGGTTAGGAAAAGATTTTACTTGACTGTCTGTTAGGAGTGCATGAACCGCATCACTGATCCGTAACGGAAACCAGTAGGACTCACCTAAGGCCGTTGTTACTTTATGCATCGTTATATTTAGCCCCCCTGTTAATTTCTCATGGCTTAAATTGCACATGATGGCTCCTAAAGGTCACCATTAAGTAGGAATGCTATCTAGATGCAGCGCGTCGCTTATACCGTGCTTTAATACAACTCATTATCAGAATCCCCTGCGTAGTTAATCGAATAATACATAAAAAAAAATACATTCATTCTCTATTGAATTTCATTCGTCGATGCTACCAGTTTGACGGGCAGCTTTAGGGATGCCCTTGGAAGGTGGCAACAGCAAACAAGAAACGGCTCTTTTAGAGTACGTACAACAGTACCAATACGGCCGGTTACGATGAATGATTTTTGTCGATGCTCGTCCTTCGTGTTGTATTGGATCTCATGCCTCAATCGTTACTGGATTGTTAGTTGAAATTGAAATGCTATGTCTACACTTAGCCGTGCACTTACTCACCTAAATCCCGACATCTGCTCTCTAGATATATATATATAAAGGTTCATTTCTGGGCACGATTTTATACTTTTTACCTTCTCACCGCTTTCCCTACCTTCCACTTGTCTTTTATTGGCAATCAGTGATCCATTGAACTTTGTAGACAAGGCAGAGCGGCCACCGCGGGGAAACGTTTCCTGCTATTACCCTTGTTACTTAAGATTAAAGACGATACATCTGTTATAGAAGCATTATTGTGTGAAGCACATTGATGTACATTATATGCAAATTTGTGTGGGTCTACTCAGTGTTAGTGGTACAGAACGGGACATTTTCGAATATGAAGAAAGATATTTAATAATACGACGTGTCCTTCG
This sequence comes from Varroa destructor, assembly GCF_002443255.2. NCBI lineage: Eukaryota > Metazoa > Arthropoda > Arachnida > Mesostigmata > Varroidae > Varroa > Varroa destructor. The sequence continues at coordinate 18,304,791 of NW_019211460.1, forward strand.
TAGTTTGGTTGAAAAAGAACGACCGTTTCCAACTAACCTTTAGCACCGATGGTAAAATGACTGGCATGTTTCTACTTGATTTTCTCTTACTGCATTTCAGTTATTAAGCATTCTTTAGAACTTTCATGAGATATTGTCAGCTTGCCAAAACGATCCGATATGAACTTACAACTTAATACCCACTTTGTGAAACCACGGCGTCGTGCTCGCGTCTAATTCATTTTTTCCTCAGAGCTACTTAAACGATAAATTACTATTATTATTGAAATTACCGTAGCTGTTACCATCTTTTCGAAATTCGAGATTGATTAATGAAGATCATTAATCGTTACCAAAGGGGGGGGAGACCGGTAGTATAATTGCAGTCTAGAAATTATTAATGATACTTTTTCTGGTCGCAATCGGCACCATTTCAAGCTTCATGAATCAGCTCGAGGCATAAGGAAAGAAATATCGAGAACAATATCAAACATATATGAACCAGTGGAAATTAGACTTGCCAATAGGATACACTGGCTGGAGAGATCGACTCGAGTAGAAAATGGATTATGCTTTGCTTATTAGGCGCTTTCAAATACGAACTTATTCAACAAGTTACGAGTTAACGTACATGAAGTCGCTAACTTTATCTACATAAAGTGTTGACCAAATGTTACGAGGCATTAAACAGAAGTTGTGTACTGCCGTAGTTCTAGCGGGTTTAAACAAAAATGAGATCCTCGAACGCTTCCTTGCTGACCTCAAGTACAAGAGAACAACCACTATCATCACCTATATATGACCACTCAACGAGTTCACATCCGGCAACCCATCCCACGGTCTGTCCTCATCGACGAAACGAGGTGTGTCTATATCCGGGTTCGAACCTGGATCATGACGCGTCCCTATGAGTAGCATGCTGCTACTTCACCCACAAGGCCATCACGGACGTGTTGGTAAACCAACAATGACCACTAGAGCCAACACATATATCTTCATAAGGGCTGCGAAAGACAAAAGTTCATACAAGTAGCAGAAAATGTAGAAAATACGTGGCAAGTCAACCACTAATCAGGGTGCAGTGTTAAACTGTTCCCATAGTGTAATCGGCTATTGACCCTGTTTCCGTAGTGGCGTGTTGTTCTATTCTGGCTGAGAAGACGTTCATCTCAAAGTAGTAGCTGCGTGCTGAACGTAGACAGGAATCAAATCGGATTAAGCCGCCATGTCACTGAGATTGTGCCTGAGGTACTAAATCATTAGTGGTATATGCCCGTAGGTATTACAATGGCGAGAAATAACAGGTCAGAACTATTGAGTAAGTGACTCTTCTGCGGCTTCTGCAGCCGTTCCCGATTTGGAGCCACGTAAAACAACTGACAAAAACAAAATTTACAACAGTGACAAATGTTGTTGAAAATGGGAATAAAAGGTAAAAAACAAGCACTCAACGGTAGTAAGGAAAACGCCATCAACGACAAAACTCTACGTTCGATTTTCGATCGTCAACCTTCAACTTAAACGTTCGACGAACAGACGCTTTGAAATTTCCTTGAGCGTTCTGGTCCTGGCGGTCGCAGTAGTCTTACGAATCAATATCGTCGGTTTTATAATCAATCATAAGAACGCTGTTGAGTAGGTAGATACCTGAAAGTATCTTTTTTAACGATTTCTTGAGCTCGATCGTATCTCCGACCACAGTCGATATCGACAGATATCGAGAGATAGGCTGACATCAGTGTATAATTGGCCATTTCGAGGCCCATTCGAAAACATACTTATATGAACGTTCGCTAAGAATCGCTCGCAGCGTCTACTATTTACAATTTACATAGATAAAAGGCCATTTTTTGGGAAGTGTTTTTGCCAAACTGATTTAAATACTTCCAGGTATCACACAGACTGTCATGAAGAAAAAGTAAAGTACATAGGGTTTAAAACATTCGAAAGATTCCAACGTGTGCTATTTCATTGTGCTTGTCATTAGGCGTCCGTCCCACCCATTCCCATGTATTTCAGCATGGGACATTTGTGTAGGCGTATGTCAAAACGTAAAGTTTACAACGCAGTTACAATGCGTACATAATGTTGACTAACTAGCTCACTTTTCATATAAGAATGAATCTATTAAAAATAGTAGCAAAGTACGTGTCTTCGCTCATCAATTGGAGGTCCACCGTTGCGTTACCTGGAAAATATCATGCTCGTTATGTCTTTCAATTCGCTACGCTTTTATGTTAATTCATTTTTCTAATTAAAGCTAAAAAAAACTGTTCTTACTTCAGCCCTATCATGAAATTGATAGGAATTTTCTTAACCATGACCCCAACAGACACCTCAATGGAGCAGTCCTTATATTAACAGTAACATAACATGAAAAAAAATGCAAGCCGCGCACAAATTCTACGGAACCGTAATTTATATGTATACATACATACATATATTGGTGTCGGTATTTACGGCAGAAGTCAGATTTGAAGATCTCCGATCCGAACGATCAGTTTGGCGTGGCTATTCAACGATGTCTAATTCTAGTTTAGGTCAGTTTAGCGGCAGTAAGGAATGCTCGGTTTTACGTGGTAAAGGACAGAGTACGTGTTATCTCGATGTGGTCTTCCCTTGTTTTTTGGTTCTATTCGTTTCACTAAATTCTACCTCCCTGCTACATGTAGAGACGTAAAACGAAGACTTGCACCCTGTTAACTGACTTTTTAAGGTAGAGGTAAGGAAACCTTTTAGCTTACCTCTTATGAACATATATGTCTGGAAAGCACAAGTTGATTGAAATCTATGCACGGTCGACCTGTATACATTTCCCTACTGGAGCTCCTCATGCTTATTGGTAGTGGTCGACTGAGACCTGTCAGTTTTGCATGTGGCCTTCGTGTTTATTGCATATGTCGGCCTTGCTTGTGTCCGAGTGCTGTTACATTTCTACACAGTATTGGAATGTAATCGTACTAGTATAGTAAATGCTAAATTCAATTCGGTTGTTGAAAAAACTTTTGGTGACGCTTATCGTGCTACGGATAGCTACGGTGATGATAACGGCCATAACACGAGACGAATCTTTACGATGAGTTTTTTTTTGTCAACAATTAATGATAATTTTAAAGGAGCAGTCAGCCATATATTTAGATAAATAGATAACAAATAATCGTGTTACGATTACGATATATTATAGTAGTATACAAGACTAAATGTCCCAAGAAAACACACAGTTGCCGTTTATCTCTTAATTTATACTTCGTTTCGGTACCATTGTCGAACACGATACGCGGTGGCTACGTTCATTCGTTAATACGTCTTTTTTGAAGAGGGAGACGCAGATTAGCCATTTTTGGATTAATTGACCACTTTTCCAGAACTGTGCCATAGGTAGGTATGTATATCTGCCGTAGGTCACAGAAATCCTTAGATGCGTATTCGTACCTGGATACTTTTCGGTATCTAGTTCGGGTGTCTAATTAACTGCTAGCCAACGTGCCTTCGATACACAGTGTTTTTTAAATGACTGAAACAATTTTTTATGAAGCCTTTCTTGTGACACACTGAACATGTGGATATAGTTACCGTAAGGGTTTGTAATTCGTTCTCATACTAACGGGCCAGATACCTATTCTATAGTTGTTCGAAATGAGACTAATAATACTACGAATATATATATATAGTTCGATGTTGGTCGGTTAGGGGGCATTTTGTTAAGGAGCACAAACTTCACGTACGTAGGATCATTTTTCCACCGTTAGCACAGTATTGAAATAGATAGAAGAGGTGGTCCTGTGTTAAAGGAATATTATTTATATGGGAATGTCAAGAGCCATTCGTTCCATGAACACTTGCGATGCGGTCGACTTCAGTCTACCAAAAAAGTCTGAGCAGTTCTCTTTTATTGTTATTGTTAAATTCGGGTCTTTTTCTTATATTTAGGCCTCGGTCTAGTTGGTATGGAATGATCGTAGCGGCAAATTAGACATCGTTTTTTGCGCCTGAATGCGTACTGGCTCGTTCCTGGGACAAAGCGAAAAGCACGGTTGTCATTGCCATATCTGGACGACATACAGAATTTTCAGAGATAAATATATAGCCTACATATGGCTGATTACTATATGTGCAACATCAACTATGAACTAAGGGGTAACAATGAATTTAAATAGTACTTTCTGGCCGTGAGACGGTGGGGGGCAAAGTTACGCTCGATACAGTAGGGGTAATAAGAGCAATAATAACAAGAGCAATAACGGCAGACGCAACAAAAGTAGCAGCAACAGGAAAAGCAATATATGATAACGATAACAACGACGACGACGACAATCAGGCGGTTATTTCTGAATCTCAGAATTGTTCGTACGCAGTCAAAGAAGTGATAAGGCCTGAATGAAAATTCGGATCCTACACACACTTAAATTAGAAATATTAATCTATACATTTATTAGTATAAGTAGACATTCAAAGTTATAGAAGGAGAACAAACATAAGCCATTTCTTAATTATATGCTACAACTATAACACATAGTTAGGTAAGGAACGTCTTGTAAAGTGAGACAGACGATTACCGAATCTGAAACATCTAAAACCTATGGATTCTATATCTGTATCGCCTTGTAAGCGATTTTTCTGGCCCAGGTCAGGGCCATGATTGCTCTTCCTGTTCATGTAATTACAAGCGATGAGTGTGTGAGCCACTATATGTACACTCGAAATAGCTCAGAAGTGACATGGCCAGGACTTTTACGGGAAGTTGACGGGAAGCAAGTATTTTCTATAGCAACCGAATTTCAGAAGCCATATCCTTATAGTAATAGCAGCTACAGCCAATTGGCGGAGGAACGTTGAATCTGGTTGAAAATCGGAAATGTGTATGGGACGGTCGAATACTGCCAAACGCTGCTCTGCATTAATTATCATTTTTTATTCATGTTTAAAGTACTCGTTCTAAACAGGCCTATTTGGATCATTTCCAAACAGCCTCACTTTTATTTTCGTTATAAATTTTTTTCGTTATTTTTGTTGTTTGATGACTCGATCACTGTCTGCGTGCTTGCGTTGTCATTTGTATCAAACCGACTCACCTTCCTCAATCGCACGCGGATCATTAAGCTCTATAAAAGTCTTATGCCGCTGAGCTGTTACAAAGCGGCTCGACAATGTGACCTATGAGCTAAGCGTCCTGACTGGACAGCGGAAGAAATTGCCGTTTCAGTAGTAGTAAATGCACCTTCGATACTGTCCTGTTTTAGAACAGCAGTTGACAATAACCGCAGCGTCACATCCTACATTGTCGTCGTCGCTAGCGTCGCCGTTATGATGACGTCACTTCCGCCTCCGAATGGCCAAACGCGCAGCGTCGCACGCCCGATCATGCGTCGGCCATATGACACATGCCTCTGATTCTACTCGGAAGTTTGTCGCCATCCAACCGAAAAACCTTTTCTTGCCACTTCTGCGCTGGCCCAAGAGTCGAACAACAGCCACAGAACGCAGCTGGCAGTAATGGCCGTCCAACATTCACTTTGCCGGCCACGCTGCTTTCGATATCCTGATACCCGTTCCAGACTCAGACTCCTGTTGCCATTGCTGCTGCTAGCGGGCTGGAGTCCTCGTAGACTTACTGGCTGTACACTAAAGCGGTCTGGGTATTGTGAGACGATAACAGCAAAAAAAAAAAAAAAAAAGAGGAGCCGAAGCACCGTATGGACGTAGCAGCCTACGTCGACAAGAGAACAGTGTCATTTTCGAGGCAACATTTTTTTTCTCTTTCTATGCCAGTTTTTTCGTTGGCCCTGGAGGTTTCTCACTGCCTTTCGTCGTATGACAAAAGGCGTCCTTCGTATTATTTATATAAAAAGATGGGTTACGAAAGGAGGACGAAGAAGAAAAATAGACCTTTTTTCGTATATTGTGATAATGGCCCCAGAAAGGCTTCGGGTAGGGTATGCAACCTTGTAGGACGCTTTGTTGTGATGTTGTCTCTGCTGTGAGTACCGCTTGAGGAATGCGTTATTGCGCACCAGTGTTGAGCGTAACGATTCTCAGTCTTTCTTGCAGAGCAAGAGACGTGTGTAGTGTTCTGAAGTTAGCAAATGGTTTTAGTTATATACATAAAAACAGCTCCGCATATATATCATCTTGAAATTTTGATATACTTTTCCTCCGGATTTATATTGCCATAGAACTGTTTCAGATTTCTACTGCCATCAACGATTGCTCTGTGGAAATACTACGTAAGCTTTTCTTACTTTCATCATATTTCCGCAGGTTGTCAAAATAAAGAAAACAGTTAATTTACGGAGAAAATCTTACGGTTCTATGATGCATCCGATACGTAACTTTTTAATATGAATTTCTCTCCGAGATCGTCAACGGCGGGAGGCGTAATCAAGATTTTGACAGGAACTGAGCAGAAATCGCCAAGAGAATAAAAGAGGAACCAAGCGTGTCTTGGGAAACGAAATCTGTGCTTTGAGTTGAGTGAATAGGTTTTGTGGTTTTGCCCCTAGGCGAAGTGGACAAGAAATATGAACGTAGTAAAATATATCAAGTGTCTTTTCAGGGAGCGAAGGTAACGGCCAAATGATAAAAACTCAAGCCAAATGGTCCATCTCGTTCTAATCGGTGATTAAATCTTTTTATCGAGGACATTATGAGCTATACATCTAGCTCAAAACTTTATTATAGCTATTATACACCTCCCTATGTGGACTTTATTGGGCTGAAGATCATAATAACTTTTAGAGTGCTTCTTCAGGCGTTGTACCAAGAGAACTTCAACTAATCTACACTTATCGCACATACGTATAATCTCTGTTGTGTCTGCCACCTCGGCAGAAATCTAGTGATACTACATTAGTCACTTTTATTCATACATGGCAAATAGCAAAATGATAATAATTCCTTTTTGACAAATAAAAAATAAAAATAATGAAGCCGAAAACATTTTTTTTGCTTCAACTTCCAGCTAGCCAAAAATTAATAATATCCCACAAAAGATTAACTGAAACGGAAAAACCACAATGAAAATTGATAAGTCGGCCTTGTATAGGTGGCTCGTTTGATCACCAGACAACGCTCAGTTATTTTCCTCTTAATTAATTGAGCTCAATTGAACTTAAGTAAACACTTTTACGTTCCATAAGCAATGTTTTGTTATTGGTCTCTATCACCCAACAGACAACGACGGTTCAGTTTCGCATGATTTAACCTTGAAAACCCTACTGGTTTAAATCACGCAACAAAAGCTACAGAAAAAAACAAACCCTTTCAATATACTTCAAGCAAGTCTCCTGTTCCTAGCAAATAAAAGGCATCCCTGGCGGCCTCGTACCTAACCGATGGTATGATTAAAATGAGATCACAGTAAAAAAATCAGTCGGACTCTAAGGGCAACATTGTCTCTGTGTTTAACGTTTGCCTCATCAGTGCGCCCTCGTCATATAATTAATTGTTCTTTAGGGTGAGAGATCGTTAATTAGAGTCAAGGTCTGATCCCTTAAGCGGGCTGCCATGCAGCTAGGTTTAGGTCTCTGCTCTTACCGCCATGCCTGGTCTCTGTTTTGCTCCTCATGAACAAATGCAAACGAATACAGAGCAAAAACCATAGCACACAAAGTCGAACCGCAAATGGCTATGTAGGGGGTATGCCTGTGCTATAGCTCTCATAGCAGCAGCAGCAGCAGCAGTATTTCCGTAATGGTGTGGGAGACACTGAGCTCGTCACTGTTTCGCAGCCCAATTGAAGCCATGCTCTGTCGTAAAGACAGCAGGGGGGAACTAGTCACTTTCGATTCACTTCGGGCAGGTAAACGAGAGAGATAGAAAAATCATTTGCTCACTGATGCAGGAAACAGGAATGCCACAAAGAATTACGAGATTGTGAAACTCGGAGCTAGTTGCTTGTTATCGCAAAGCTCGGGCCAATACAAGAAAGCGATGAAGGTCTCACGTTCGGAGCTGCCAAATGGGTGCGGATGTATCTATAATAGTCTGAATAGGGGGTCATCGATAGCTATACATTTTGTCGATCAAAGTTTATTTCGCTTGTCATACTCCTATAAAACAAGGGATTGAATATGGAAAACCCTAATTGCGCAAAAGCGGTTATCATATGACAGACAGTACAAGTATGTCATGATATGGTCTTTTTTCTTATGGATATGGCGTGTGTATAAGCTCTAGCAGCGTAATGTTGTGCTTACATAGACTGACAAAGGACGCTCATGGAAGCATAAGCACAGTGCACATACGGGTAAATCAGTAGGTATAAAAACTTCTTAAAAAGAAACAAGCATTTTTGATTTCGGAAAAACGATATGGTAGACTAGCGGTGGAATCTAGAAAAATCATAAAATTAAATGAATTAAAAAAAAATTACGTGTACGTATTAGAACGTACAGCGGACATTATTAATTTTTATATTCAATATTATTAATATAAGATTCATATTTGTTAAATCTTACTAATGAAGGTAGATTAATAATGCCTGAATGATACAAAGAAGGCAATCTGCTGTACCAATAACGATTTGACGATAGTTAAAAAAAGATAGCTTGGTACAGCATATTTTACAGACAGGTAGTACTATGTTTGTGTTATTACAGCTGACAATACTTCTACTTTTTATTGTTTTTCCCAGTCCCAAAAAGGTGGATTTTATCTGATTAGGAGATAATCTCAACGACATTTGCGATCATGTTCTGCAACTGCTATAAATAATTTTGAAGTTGCTCTGCGGATATACATACATATAGCGTTCGTCATTATTTTACGACTGTACATTTTATTTGACTTTAATTATAAATATATATTTCATGATGTCGTCGACGAGCTTCCATTCGACCAGGAGGTTTGTGAAGAGTGTACGTTTAGGCGCCTAAATTTAGAACCTGACAAATAGCAGCCTTTTTGAATGATGCCTGCGGAGCTTTCCTACGCTTTCGCATTGCGTTTATTTGCGAATCTTTCAAATAATATTCCCATTTATGCTCGATTTTATTCAGGATGAGATAGCAGTCACTTTGGAATGGAACAGATCGCACGTTTGCAAGCGTATCTACAACTATCAATTAAAAATCTCATGTAATTAAGAACGACTTCAGTAGACACGCTGTTGTATCCTTCATCGTAGCTAACCAAGGCCAAGATGACTAGTTCTATTAAATTATAATGCTTGTGCATGCCAATCAGCAAGCCAGTTACTTTCTAGCGTCTTCGTGAAGTAGCCCCTTCCCCGCTAAGAGCTTCTCTCATTTGCCTCCCTTAGTTCGGAGCGACCGCCGCTCAGTTCAGATTCATAGTAGTTGACTTCATAAAAATCCACCCAGTCATATAATCGATGCTGATACGCACGCACTCATAATGCAAAGTAAATTGTCTGATTTTAAAAATGTCAGACTTCAAACAAGACGGCGTATATACATATATATAGAGTAGTACGCATGCATCTGTATCCACCGCAGGCTGAGTTAATTCGCTTTCTGTCAAGCGTGATGAGTGTCTAGTAAACAAACTTAAATTTGTAGACGGAGCTATTTCTAATGTGCTGTTGTGATATGTTTTAGGGCATATGCCTTTCCAGGGCCATCAATCCAGGTAGCCAATTCAAAGGTAAAAATTCTCTATATCTGCACTTCTACGTAAATTATTTGAAAAGCTAGTTTGCAACGCTGCTAGACTCGTGGGTCCGAACTACTATTCTTATACTAACAGACGGTGTTGAACAAGAACTATAAAAACGGAATTTCTCCTAACAGTTACACTACCAAAATATGACAACAATTTCCTGCGAATTGGCGCCCCATAAATAGGGCGCCAATTCGCTTCTAGGCGCGTTTTCTGCATTGTGCGCTTAGATTTTTAAAAGCACAAAGTTTTGTTTTCAGATGTATTTGATTTTACAGAAAATACGAGGCTCATATAGTAACTGTGATCAGCCTCTATTGGTAACTAACTATAAAGTAAAACAGCTAATTCAGAGAGCGTATCACAATGGCACCCACTTGATTGAGCTGTGTTTTGTCTAGGAGCACCGTAATGTCTGTGGAATCTTCCATGGCGTGGCCTGCTACTTTATATATAAGGACAAGCCAAATTTTAACTCAGACGCCGCGGTAAGCTAGTTGGAAATTTTTCCACTCAGAGCTCCAGTCTACGACGTGTCCTAATCAAGTTAAGCTCATAGAAAAAGTAATCTTTTTATCTAAGTCGAAATTAATATCATTGTGTTATAGCTTACTTTTTCGGCGTACTTTTTTGAAAAGTCTTCCCTAGATTCAGAGAGTCGTGTGTAAGTTTGAGCATTTCCTATTAGCCCGATTCTGCCAACGAATTTCTAAACGTCTAGAATAACTAATGTGTAAAATTCACGACTAGTCATCGAGGTTTAAACCAGTGTCACTCCTGCGAAAAAAAACACTCTAAGGATAAATTTTTTACTCATACTTTCAAGTGATCCGAACTCTAACAATATTATATTCCGTAATATAATAATACATTTCTTAGGTTAATTAGAAATTTGAGTAAGAATCAGCAAATCAACAACCAGTTAGATACCAGCCAAATTGAGCTTCGCCGTCTTTCCCTCAAATGATAGCCCATACAACGATAATTACGAGCCGCTGCGAAACGTCGGTTAAAAAGCCAGGCACGTTCACAAATGCGTAGCGTATCAGTATACGTTTGAAGCGCACAAAAACTGCATCTTATATTCATATCTAGTAGCTTCAACACGTTTGGCTGAGTACCAATCCACGGGTGGAGAGGAAATCGTGGGGTTTAGCGTCCTTTTCCGAAAGTAAAAAATGTCACCGGTTATCAGCTAAAGACAGAGAAAGAGGGAATTGACAACAAACAGAATGAAAATGTTCGTAGCATTCAAAGAAGAAAACACAACGGTGATCGACGAGAAAATGTAAACATTAACGCTGATATCTCGTCGATTATTTTCACAAGAGCTCCGAACTCGCCTCTCTGCCAGGGATAACAACATGTACGAAATGGTGCAAAGGAAAAGTCAATCTTTTTTCAATACTAAATAATATTTGCCAACAGCAACGGCATTAATAACAATGATAACAACGACAATCTTTAACTAATCTTTGCGGCGGTTGTCCCAAATGGCTCGTTACCGGTAAGCGACTATTCGCTGGACAGATTCACTTATTTTACTTTATTTTACCGGGATCGGATTATTACCATTATGTACGTTTCACCGTATCTTCGGAGATTTTTGGTAAGTTTTACGACGCTCTAAAAGGGAAAAGCTGGGGAAATAGGGGGACGGCGGGAAAGGGACAGAATTTTTATGACGCAGAATGTAACAGCTCTGTTGGGCCGCATCGGGACTTCTTATTATTTTTTTTTATACACTGTATATATATTGTAGGTCAACAAATATAATTTGTTGGCCTACAATAGCGTTGGCAGCTGCAGTTAGATTAACTGGTTTCTATATATGATATCATATTTATTAATTAGCAAACTAGGTCCTTCCTTTGACGGTTAGCTGCTTACGACTGATTGACGAAAGGCCGAGAATACGATTATCGATAAATAGATGCATGAACATGTCGTTAAGCTGGCGATTGAAATTTACTTTCCAACGACGCAAGGCTGCGCCTGATGGTCGGGAAGACAAGCGAGAGGTGCGCGGTCCTATGGGGCGCGCCTGCGTGAGCTGTGGTGGCAGTCGACGATAGCACTTAGCGCAGCATTCCGTACTGTCACCACGGGGTAGAGACGTCAATGGCTGTAACAAAGGTGGCGAACTTAAGTGACAATAAAAGAGAGGCCTCGGGCGGCTAGTTACTTCACCCGGTTCGGACCGTGTCAGCGCTTAGCCTCGACCATGCTTCTCCATTATAGGTCTTCTCTGACAACCTCTCAACATACTAAACTTTCAACGAAAGCTGATAATAAAGCTAGCGTCATTACTTTGCGTTTTGGTACTAACTAATGAAATGGCATCGCCAAGCACTCGGTAATGTGAAGATAACTGATTACAAAGGTTTAAACAGTGAAGAAAAGACGGTGGCTTTAGGGACTACGAAGACGATGAAGGAGAGCGAACTCAATTCGATTCAGTTCAACGCAACGCCCCGGCAGGAACAGTATTCCATTACTTTTTATATTTATCACGCTCGACTGCCTCATAGCGAGCGCGTCATTCAAAGAACATCGGCTCGTCTGCGTCAAACGCAAATGGACCGAAGATATCTAGCCATATATATACATCTGCCTTTGGCCTGGTCTAGTTCGGTCTAGGGATTAGAGGCTTAGAATCGCAGCTAAATATATATATATATATATATAAATGACGAAACGATTATAATCCCTCTAGAAAGATCATCAGATGCGGCATTGTTGGCAGCAATGATGCTAGTGAAATGCATTATTTAACTATGAATCGCTATGGCCGTGTTTGCCCTTTGTGGAAACAATGGGCCGATGAAGCCCGACTGGGCTTCGAGTGGATTTTAACGAACTCAAAACGAGCACTCAGTATTGCTGTCTTTAGAATAATAGCAGTGATAGTAAAGTCCCTCTAACTAACAAGCGAAAACCGTTGTTTTGACAGACAGAATAGCGCGAATGGAAATGTTCGAAAGATCATGCCAATGGCCTATCTAGCGGATAACCGATCAGACTGCACACTGCTATACATTGCAATAGTAACATGAATTTTACTATTTCTCTTTTACCAGCAGACATATCAGTTACGAGGACAAGAACCATATCTTATAGGTTAAGCTATGCAGCTTTTGATGGGGTCATCAAACGGATTGCAAATAACACTTGTACATCATATATGAAAAGTTATATAGCGACACATGTGCTCATACCTAATAAGATGACCGTTCAATCGTTGATTGATAATATACCATTTTGTAAATTATATAAGACAGTGGGAAAAGGTGCTATATCGCTGACCCAGATCATCCTTAACACATTTACCGGACTATATCTTCAACGAAAAATGCCTATGAGTGTTCCTTCTCGTTTAAATCTGTAGAACACATGAGAAAAGCTTTGTATTTTTATAATTATGCGCTTGGTTTTTCGTTTGATCGTGAGATAAAGCGACCAAATCTGTGACAAGGTCCACTCTCTACCAAAATTCAGCTACGTCTCGATTTAGTAGCAGGCGTTCAGTCGCTCCCTTAGTTAAAGCTGTGACGAGGTCACTTAAGAAGTAACCTCCCCTATCTTTCACCTCTCTAAATAGATAACTTCCGTTATCCACAAAGATTGTGTAGTATGTACCACTGGAAAAGACCGGTCATAAAAAAATACAATAACGTGGGCCCAATGGGTTGAAATTGCAGCGTAACCTCCGTTGAGTTTAAGCAAGGATATAGCGCTTTTATCTGCCTTTTCCAGCGAATACGATTCTTATTGTTTATAGTATTGTTATTATTTATTTCGATTTCACCGCAATGCGCTGTTTCATCGCAAATCTACCGCTAGACGTTAGAAGCATTTGTGTCTAATTAGATAGACAAAGCCTAATTTCCACCAGGGTTTAAATACCGCAAATGGAAGGCATATTTCATGATCGTTTTTGTTCCAAAAGCCATAGATAGAGGAAGAGCATAAGGGAACACGAATGTATATATGCGCGACTATATGGCTGTCCAGAAGCTGCCAGAGTACTAAGACAACTATGTAAAAAACGAACGAAGCCATCTTGTTTCTTACTCCTCTATTGTACACCATCATTTTTGCTTAATTAGCTCAAAGTTATTCGATTTCGATGTTCATTAAGGGCTCGCAGGAAACAGCCTAATAGTAGGTTGTCGAAAAATGTTTGCCAGATGCATAACTTCAAAATCATATGTCTCAAGTAATACAAGTCGTGTCGACGTTTGTGCCGCTTAAAGGCTGAGGTTTGACAGTATTGGATCTGCTAAAATTCTTGCAGTGTCCTAATAAATTGTTTGGAATCAACAATTTATTTGGAAGAACCTAATAAATTGTTTAATCGCCACATATTAAAACAAACGTAATAATACGTTTCTGAAAATCCAAGTTAAGGCAGATCTTAGATATTTATCTAGCTGATCGGATCAGTCTGACACATCAAGCGTGGCCGAAGCCTTTTACTATGAAAATTACGAGACAAACCAAGTAGCCTAGATTGAGCCTGTTATAAAATTGATTAAGGAATCGTACACTGAATTGTCTGCAAAAGACGCGCTGTTCGTAAATACATATACTTTGATGCTTCAGTTGAACGCAAAGCTATAAAACGAGAAAAAGAAACAACATCTATTATTGCTATCGTAAATAAGATCGACACAAATCTGCAGATTAAAAAGGGGCGATTGCTGGTGACTTTAACATTTAGTAGAACAAAGTCCGTTTTTAAATGACTCTTCCGTATCTAGCAGCTAAGCTTATCGTAAATAGAGACAAATGATTATAAGGTTATCACTTTATTTCGGCCCAATTACTTCCTGTCATATATAGATACACCGATTTTAACTAAAGTACATTTCTATCGTTTTAGAAAATATGACAAAACAATAAAAACAAGTGAGTATACGTAAAAACATGACATTTATTCTTTCGATGATTGCTTATTCCCAGGTTGGTTGGGGTAATAGCTGAGGGTCTCCATAAACCAAGGGACTTCATTCCATTGTGGGTTGTGGGCATCGCCTGAAGTGCCACCTAACTTCAGTAGAAAACGTGTTTACTAAGTAAAGCTCGATCCATTTTTGAGATAGAAAGGCTATCTCTATATAAGATACGTTTCTGTGGCAATATTGTCCGCTGAACAATTAGAAATAGATCGACTGGCAAGCCAACTGGAATTGGCGCTTATGTTAAGAACTTCCCACTACTTTTAGTCGTTAAGCCGGGCTATATAAGACTTCGTTCAAAGCGCTGTTACAATTCCTACAATGTGACTATTGCTATAAATGGACCAATTGTTTAGTACAATTGAAAAGTGCGTCACATAAATTGTCTTTTTCAACTCTTTGTGGCATGATGCGTTTTAAGGCCATAAGACTCAGTCAGTACTGTAACTTAGAATTACAATTAATCAAATAAAGAAATAGATACTTTCAAGCTAAACTTTCGACTCTGGAGTTTTAATCGACCCCCTGAGTACGACTGTCAAGCGACCGCTGCGATTTGTATTACTAAAAATTTGAATTATTAAAGGTTCTTTACAAAGGTTCAGCATCAGCTTCACTAAATGTCTGCTTGACAGCGCCCCTAATAATCGTTTGAGTCAAACTAGCTACTATCGAGGCCATTATTCCACTCAATATAAAAAAGTTTACTTTCGTTATCATTCTGTAGACAGTCCAACTGCTCAATCCACTATTTTTTACTACGATTGCTACTTTTACTACACTGGTAAAATTGTACTACGAGGTCCAATTCAAGGTTTGGAAAATTGATTGTCGTAAATACTTGGTCCCATTGACGCCGTTTCGTTGCGTCGGTTTCCTGGTTTGTGTCCCTGCGCTTTCCGAACTCAATTGTCATCTCCTGATGGACGGTGGGCTGGGCTGGGCTGGGCTTGGCTTGGCCGTGCTTGACCCGATCGGCGATAGGCAATTGAAAATGCAAATTCTATGCAAAAAAACTCCTTTAGGGCTTCGAGAACGCGTTGCTGGCGAACGATGCCGACGGTCTCGCGCACGTAACTGACATCGCAGTCAGAGATGTCGATGCTATCGCCGTCCCCCTTTCCTGCCGTCATCCTAGCTCTAGAAATAGAAGTACTAGTGTATCGTTTGAATTCGAATACATTAACGAGCGACGGAGCGCTGGCCATCGGAGGCAATAGGGGGTAAAGTGTAGCTGAGTCGCTGTATGCCGTGGTGCTTGACGGAAACGTGACTGAGCGCCTGGCGATAGATTGCACTAAGAGTCTTACTATTTACTGGTTCTAGCCAGGGCTCGTCCGTTCTAATTAAATAGATTTGCGCCCGAGGCCAAAACGGATTCTCCAGCATTCCTCGTGCAATCGTCTTAATAAAATACACAGCCTTTATAAGGGCTATTGTTGCTCGTGCGTTTTCTAGGTGCTCATGCACTCGATCAGTAGATGGTGCGATCGACAAACAGACCTAATGTTTGTAGCTGAACAGTGTCATATAGATCTGTGTGGGAGGCACATGAGTAGAAAAATGACGCAGAAACGAGAGAGCTGACTTCCTTGGGTGACTGGTATTTAAAGGAATTACGGAATGCCCAAGGGAGTATTTTGTATTCAAGCTTAAGCATTAGAATGACTTCTACACCAACGTTAACTGACTACGGGTGTAGAATAAGGGGGTGCCAACAGTTGAGGATGGTTATTCTCCAACGTTGCTGGATATTCGAAAAAGATGTGGAACTTTGATATGGTTTCCTTACGAAATATGGTGGAAGTGGTCAGTCGCAAAAGCTGATTAGAAATTACACTTAAATGACTACCGCCAAACCAGCAGGCAAGAGAAGAAGTACACCGATTGTCGACAGTGACTTTATCATAAATAAATCACGTTTTCTGGTTAAGTGAATTTTCACATTCAGAACCCTGTCAGGCATTTAATTAGATATTTTATGGCTTCCGGTACGAAACAAACGTGTACTTACATCCAGATACGAACGTGGAACATCTTATAGTGTTCCCAATATACTGACAGACAAACACATTATCTACTAAGATATCAACGGGACTATCTTCGTGATGGTTAGTTTCGAGTCTCGGCGCTGACACAATTCGGTTCGCGCTAAGAGCTAGCCGTTTGATGAGATGCCCAACGGCTGTATGTCGGACATAACCTACGAAACATGTCCTAATCAGCTTAATATTTCGAATTGCCTGCTTGAAAATAATGGCATTTGCTGGATAACGTCGAAGCTGACCCTTAGTTGACATTGTCAAGGATCGATTAGCTGACGGTGCCATTACGGTGAACTTTACCTTTGGAATATTCATTGTCTCCCGTCTCTTTTACACGTACGTTTCAACTGTCTCTGACGCTTGGCAGAGCGATAAATGCTGACCTTGAGTAAGTTGGACAAAAACCGCGAAAGCGTACCGCGAAGAAGTGAAGCAGTTTTGTTCACCTGTAGCATTGTCTGTACGACAGGCCAATACACAGAAGGACGACACAGGCGTTGTATGTTTACGTGTCTTTAAGCATCGATGCGATGAATTTCTAGGAAGTTTCTGTTAAGATGGTTTTTCGAAGTCGCACTTATATAGATTCGGTCCACAGTAGGAGCTAATAAGGAGTTGTAATCGATTGTTAGACTTGTGCTTGTCTGTCAACCAACAGATAGTTCAAATGACTCTGGTTCGAATCCACGCGCGTGCACACTTCACCCCGCGGCGGTGGCCACCCTCGTGATGCAAGGCCTTATGCCGCTTTCAAGCGTTTCAAAAGTTTAAGGTGACAGAATATAGAAATACTAACATTTACTGCTGTTTATAGTACAATATACAATATTTAATATAGCAATGAGTATTATACATATTTATTTAATATCGTTATTTAAGTATTCGAGATGACATCGATCGTAAAAGTAAATATTTGGGTATCCGGTGAGTACCTTCTAGGTAACGATAATAATACCTGGTCAGCTGTGGCAAACGGTCGGTTCAAGTTGTTACTGCAATCTTCATCTCACCAAACTAGATTGACGGTTCAAAAACGTAATGGAAGACGAGACAAAGAAATAAAAAGGGAGAGAAAGATACACCATAATGAAAAACACGTTAGGCAAAAGCTCTATGCCTGAGAGGAAATACAATAATAATATTGTATATAGCGAAAAAAAACTACCGAAGACGTACTCCATAAAAGGTTTTTATTGACAAGGCTGTCGTGACGTTGGTTTTACAAAGCCGAGTTTTCTACCGAATAATACCATATTTTACGAAGCGCGCAAAAATCCCTTTACCAGAAGGTAAAGGTAGACGCTGGTGACATTACACGGACTTCTTAACCTATACTGGCTCCAAAACCACCGGTTCAGTCGTAGACGAAGATTAAACACTCGTTGGCTAGTAAAAGGTATAATTCATGTACAAATACAATGATATAATGCAGTATATATCGTATATAGATATAATTTGCATAACTGTTTTTTGTCATTAGAGTCTCGTTAGGTGTAAAAATAATAAAAGTATTTGTAAAATTTGCTGAGAAATTGTATATTATTTCGAAGAGAGAGAAGAGACGTTCTTAGAGCTGAAAATTGCAGGACACAAACAAGATTTCTATCTATCGAACATCTTGGCGACCTATACTTCGACCGATCATGTTGTGCGTACCTTTCGATGTAGCTATTTAACTCATTGTTTACGAAAGTGTTTCAACGCTACATTTACATTGAAAATCTCATGCCGGATGCGCATGTCAGTACCTTATTGTGAGAAGTCCCTTACGTAAGCTCGAATGGTGAGCTAAGTATCGGGACTAGCGATGCCGCGTATTTTTTACGTATTTCATGCTTTCTGTGCTCCAGATTTAGGATGTTTTGCCTTTTTGTTCTTCTTCTATTTCTCGACTGCACCGATAAAAGTAGAAAAAACAGAACGTAAGATCGGTCCTAAGAGGCAATGCCGCTCAAAGCGGGTGAGCGTCGACTTTTCCAGTGTCTTCGCGTCTGGTAGTTCCTTGAGGTTATCAATGATAACAGGTACGAACTGGGGACATAAAACCACCTAGTCGACCGTGCCCTACTGTATGTTGCTCGGGTGATAGCTATTATTAAAACAGTCGACAGGTGTGTACCTGGACGATACGGCAAGTTTCTGCTTCTTCACTGAGCAGCGTAGAGTTCAGTGTGAGGTATGAAGGAAAACCGTGAAGCTAATGATTCAGTTCAGAAATGAGAAAGTTCAAAACATGATGTAGGAGAGTCCAGCTTTACAGAAAGCTGCGACGAAATCAAGACGACTTGTAGATGCCTTATGCGAGCCATCGCAATCGAAGGGTTTCCATGGAACTTCGTAATATACTCACATTATTCTGCCATAAAACAATTTGTCACTCTGCGCGCAATTATTATGCAAAAAGTGCAAATAATAGCCGCTGCCAATGGCATCCCAGTTAGGGTCGAGCACAGTTTGTAGCAACTTTTCAGCACGTACCTCTAATCTCGTATATTATTATACTAGGACGTTCTGTGCTATGTTTATTCTTGAGCATATGATATTTTTAATCACGTGGTTCACACGGCTCTCGCTGTTCCACCCATCTGTATTTTTTCGTCCTTTCGTGAATTCGTCAGATGAAACAATTCGCGGCCAATCCCGGCCGCTCTGTGGCTGACAACGTCCAGGTTGTCGGAGAAGAGTTCAGGTAGCCTTGGTCTCAGCATCACGCAGACAGAATAAGACCGATGCCCTATAAACAACAGGCGGGTCACCTGTAGTTACCTGTGGTGATTTCATTAACAGTAATTATAACATTTACAAAAACCGTTTCTATTTTTCCAAAAAACTCTCGCAGGGCTTTAACGTAGTAACATTTTATCTCGAAAATGTTTGTTAGCTCGCATCGGACAGTGTCGCTTCAGGCAAAGATGAAGTACAGCAAAACACATAAATAAGCGAGCCAATGATTAACTTACTTTTACTAAGTAAGACACTTACCTGATAGGTCGGTTAATGCGAATGGAGAAGGATCTGTTTTGTTAGGAAGAAATTTTAAGCGAGTCGGACATGCCTCGCACAAAAGTGAGATAGATGACGATTCGGTCCTGGGATATCGACTACGAGGCTGCTCATTATAAAGATAGAGTAAAACGCGTACTTTTTACAAATCGGTCACAGTGGCAAAGGGGCGACTTACCTTCTTTTCTATACAATCTTGGTAGAAACAACTCGTTGAAATAACAGTGAGAACTGTATCAAAGTTGAAATAAAAATCTAATTTTTATTGACTGCTGTGTAGAGAGCGAACGCAAAGTGGAGTCTTCAATCAACCATTTTGTCAATGTGATACACCAATAAAATACAGGATTATGACACACTCATATACAATATTTTTAATCAATTTTCCGTGTTAGCGATGTATGAGTAGCATACAATGAATATCCTCATAAGGGTTTTATACCTGGAAGTACAAACAAAAAAAAAACAAAGCGAATTTTTTGAAAGTGTCAGATTATCCTGTATATTCATAGCTAGCTCCTAATGATGGGCCGTCGGCGACAAATATTATAGTTGCAGCTGCAAACAAATTAGTTTATTTAGACCGTGCGGAAAATAAAGCGCACCACAACCGTGGACGGATCAACAACCAACCATTAATGTTAGGAATACCTGAACAACGTAACAACTGTTGGTGAGATTATGTCCGGATCTGGTCTGTATTACCAAGGTCACCCTCTGGATGTCCTGAACTGGATTTGATTCAATAATCAGGAATCGACAGTCACTCTCATGCTGGAACCAGCATATTTCAATACGCAATTTAGCTACACATTTATGTTATTACCCGTATAAGCATATGACTACATTTAAAATTTGCTAACCACTTCTATAGCTTGTCGTACCCATTGTGGACGCAATCGTTATTGCTTTATAACAATAATATCACCAACGAAACTCTATCAATAGTGTGTATCAATGTCATCATAATCCCGAGAAGTGCCTCTCTCTTTTGCTCCGGCTTTTTTGTTTCCCTTGCTTCCATCGTTTCCTTCCTCCTATGCGGGGGGGGGGGGGGGGTCGCGTTGCAGTTCCATGAGATAAAAACTAACGAATGGGCTTACGAGCACGTAGATAGTCCATATAAATTTGACGGGCCAATGCGTGTCAAGTTGATACGAACGAATGGGTGGATCAAGCAAAAAAGAAATGAGGCAAGACGCCCCTCATCTTGTCGTCGTGTCTCGTACGGCCTCTGAGGCTTAATATTTTCTACGTATGAAAATAGATGCTGGTGCAGCTCGATGCGACTGAGGAATTCGTCCTTCTTCAGACACAAACTTATCTCTTTGATTCTTCGTTATCTTTACTCAGAGCATCCAGTAAGAGCAGCGTTTGAAACAGCCCAGTCCATTTCGGTTGCCATTCATAATTGGAGTAACAGTCGTCCCCTGTTGCCTGGCTGAGATGTCGCCCAACTTTTGACTAATGGGGCTAATTTGTGATGCTTATTTATTGCGATTTCGTTCCATATCATTTCAATGCTGTTCATCTTATCAGCTATAATGCGCTTATCTGTACTATTAGGGAGGGATCATTTAGAACAAATTGCTTTTGGTAAATCTATTGATTAAATCTGCTTAATCATATTGTGACAGATAAGTTTGACGCTTTTTCTAAATTCCTCTCACAGATATAGAGGCAGCTATTGCATCATCTACTTGTGTTCATCACAGTAACAGCGGCAGCCTATATTGCCATATGAATGGAAGGAAAATACATAAAAATCAACTTATCAACGAAAATCAGCTGATCGGGTCCAAAGAAAGCAACTATAGCCACGCATGTTGTGGACGACATCCAGCCAGGTCGCAGATGTATCAAGCCCATTATAATGGACTCGATGGGCATAGAAAGCCTAAGATTCGAGTCCAAACTGAAATTTGTTAATGAGCAAGCAGTAAATCAGGTCTACCTGGCCTTTTCGGTACCGACTAAAACACCCTTACGTCCGAGTGAGAAAAGCAAGAAAGGCAAAAAAATAAAACAGAATACAAAACTCAGCAGCTCCGTTTCGATGCATGTAGCATCTACAGACTATTTTTTTTTTAATTGATAAGTGTCAATATACACGCGTCAACATATAGGTGTACGAACTCAACGATCCCAGCAATCTTAAAACATACGATTGTTTTTTGAAGGCACTTTTGAACGATTGGACATTCTTCATAAGCACGCAGACTTTTGGCTTACACGCATATATATATATATATATATATATGTATAGCTTAAATTGTTTTAAAGTTTCGGCGGGCTGTTTATCCTAACGGAAGTATGTTTATCCGGTACTCTTTGTATTATATAAAAGCCAGGTTTTTTTTTTACAATAAAACAGGAAATTTGTTATGGCGAACGCCAGTGCGTCGTTTTCACAGTTTGATCGAAAATCAGCTAGTATACACTCTTTCGACACTGAACGAACCCTCACCGAAATTAAAAACGTTTATCTGCCTGAAAAGTATACATGGTTGCCAGTTTTCATGCGGTCTTCTAATAATCCAAGGAACATTTTTATAAAAAAACGAGTTCAGATTTGAAAGTCTCGAAACATTATCAAAATGGCTCAAAAGCCAACTTTAACACCCTTAGGTTTTTGCTACAGAAATTAACGGCTATTTGGAGACGAAAATATCAATTATCAATTGGGCTGCTTGTATAGGCTACAATGGGTAGTCCTTCCTAGGTTTTTGTGCCTTTTTTCACCCTTAAAACCTTTTTGAGCCCCTGCATGTGTATGTGTGGATATATATGTATTGTTTGAATTAATTGAAAATAGTGATACACCAAAATTTGTCTTAGAACAATAGCATTTATTTTAAAATAAATAGGCGATTGAGTTACATAAACAATATCGCTAGGAGTTTTATAAAAATCCGTTTACACGACCTTCAATGAACCAATTAGAAGACACAGGTGTCAATGCTCAGGATGCTTATAGATAATATTCGAAGAAGCCCAGGAACATCAGCCAGCTACTCCAGCTTTAGATAAGGAGACTTACATCCCAAAAATCCCTAATAAAATCTAGCCTTAGCATCAGCAGCATTTTAAGACGTTTTAATTATAAAAGTTGCAGTCTATCAATGGCATACACTATCCATGAAGGTAATCCGGACCAAAGAAAACAGCTCCGTGAACAGTACTTGAAAAAGTATGAACAAGATGTACAATCTTTGAGGAAAATTGTTTTGAGCGATGAACTTACTACTTAAACGAATTAAAATAAGTCGACATAATCGATACTGTCACACGAAATGTTACGTAAATGTTTAATTATTTAATATATATAATATAATTTAGTTAATTTAAACATTTTAAGCAAAGAATTAGTTATACATAGATGAAAACTAAGGTCGGTTAAACTGTGTATACATTTTTCTGGACACTTTGAATATATTAGGCTGTCACGGGGAAATCTGGAGAGTTTGGATATTGAATCATTCTTAAAATTTATCTGCTAGATACGCCCATCTGCTAAAAATTCGTGAGTAAAAACTATCTGCGTTTACTTTAAAAAAAACAATTCAAAGAGAAAAAAACTATTTAGTGTTAGAAATCAGCGCTCATTGGTCAAGCTGTTTCCTCGAAGGCCACAGTGCTGTAGAAATTGATTGAACACTGATGAAGACATAAAGCAAGAACGTTTGAAGCGAAAGCACAGTACGTGAATGATGCAAATATTTTAGGACAGTGGGGGGTGGAGATTCGATGTCAGAAACCGAAGGACAAAACGCATCGCCGGAACCAAAGAGGGTTTTCTCGAAAGTACACCATCGAATAAAATTGGCTTTTCGCATGTAACATGTGTCAAAATGATGATATAAGTAAGTATTGGGAAAAGGTAAAAAATATACCTCGTGTAAATTTACTTCAGGCCAATTGGAACTAATATGTAATTTGGGAAACTCTAATCAATAAAGGACCTGTTTCGAGCATACGATCCTTATAGATAAGGTGTGATTCAATCCATATTGCCAGCCGGAGAGGGTGCAAGCGGGAAAATGGCGTTGCCCTAAAAACAAATTGAATTTGATCAAAGTGTCAGGTAGGTTCGGACGTAAGATAATGGTTCGTCCAATGGACAGCAGGGTATCGGCTACTACAAAATAACTGCCGAAAATGAAGCAAAAAATCTCGACTTCTTCAAAAGACCCACGGACCATTAGCACAGCAATCAGAAGCAGGCGGTCGGGTTACGTGATGATCATATCAACTTCATCGTCATGCGTCAGTTCTTTTTTGGATTAAACAAAAAGGATATTCAACGTTGGCTGCAAGCCGCTTGCCCATCCGGTCTAAGTTCATGTAATTACGGGGCATCGTATACCTCAAAAAGAGTAATTCCTGGATGAGCATATCTCATTATAGATTTACTTCGAAAAGCGATTGGTAGAGAAATCACAGATGAAGAAGTGAATAGTAGGTGTATGACTTTTAAAAGCTGCCAGAGGGATTGAAAAAGTGTGTAGGAAATAATGGAGAGTACCTCTAGCATATGCTAAAAATCATTAATCTAGCCCATCTAGTTCAAAATATATTCAATTTTAAAGTTAGCTCGACTCGCTTATAACAGCAGTTTATATATATATATATATATAAAGGCGAAGAAAATAGTGATACTTAAACGAATTTCGAATACCACTTTAACAAATTTGATTTTTTTTTAGTCTACGGTTCCGAGTGCACCGATATCTCTTGAAACTGCAACATAGAGAAAATAAAGACAAACCAAACCGAAACATTCCCAATGCAAAATTAAATACGATCGACGAGTCTGACTAACTCTACGGGTCTTGCCAAGGAGGCTAGACTTAAGAGCGCCGAAAACCAATATATCGACAAACGCATAGAAACGCCAAAAAAAACTAGTATGGCTACCCCCTCCACAACTGATCGAGTGGGTGTTTCAGTCCGCTAACCCTCGACTTGTTCGTTCCGGTCCTAGAAACGAACAGTTTGACGCCGTCATTGCCAGCAGCCGATGCCAATCCGACAATCTCGGACTGCCTGATTTTTTCTTTGAGAGTACAGCTTCAGTTCCTCGGTCGCAGTGTACTTTCACGAAACGCTATGCGCTTTTCTGCTGACTTTTTCGTCTTGCCGCTGAGGCCATGGTCTTCAGCTGTACTCGCAAATACCTCACAAGCCAAGGTGGTTCACAAGGGGGCATAAGCAGCTGGGATTCGATGTTAGATGACGTTAACGTCGAGGCGGTCGTTCTGAAATCCATTTTTGACGTTCTTCGCCACGAAAATCAGAGGAAGAACCGAAAATTTAAAAGAGTGCCTAAGGGGCCGCTTTCAGGGGCAAACAAATGGCGAATCATAAAGGCGCCAAAGAATAGGAAAATTGAGGATACAAATCCAAAATAAGGAATAAAACGTACTCGAATTTAGGGTCTCCGCTGGAATTGGCTACGAGAAAGTGTTCTGAGAATTAGCCATGGCGCCTGTCTTTAAAATAAGCAAAATCAGAAACGCACAAAAACAAAGTACGAATGAGGAACGAAAGAGCATCTTTGTCGAACGATACAACCAAGCATATAATAGTAAAAATTGCTTTTGCCTTCCTGTGCCTTTAACCATTCTGAGAGACGATTGATAAGCATTTTATGTGTAAATCAAGTAGAGCCAAGAACGGTTCTTGCAGATGTAGCGTTTTCAGCTTTGGTATACAAGGCGTAAATACTTGCGTGGCCATGAGATGTTGAGCAAATTGATTAAAGATTTGATAACAACTCCATAATAACCAATAATTCGACTTCTACAATCAAGGGCTTTCACACATTATGTAACATGCTTTAAAAAAGACATTGCTTGATTCTTTCTTCACTTAAACGTTTTATACTGGTTTTTTTTTCAAAATTTTTAATTAAAAACATCAATTATTTTTAGGTTTCTTGCCGTCTGATCGGCAAAGCTTCAGAACAAACGCCACATGTTTGCACGCAAATACGAGAACACAAAATATCGAGGTCGAATGCGGAGCTCTGGCAAAAGTCTTACAAATTAAAGAACTGCTACGCATGCTATGTATATTAAAATTCAATGTCATTTATGAACTATACGCGTAAAAAAACTACTTTATGATAATAGATTACCCATCTTCTTGATGTCTTTGAGCGGCACTCACAAGCTCATGCCCAAACAACGAACATTGGACGTTCCAGCCCAGCATATTTTGCCTACCTTATAGATAACCTTATATCCCATTATCAATCAACATCGATACAACATTGTGATATTGGGCAAAGCTAACACATCGGTGTTGTCCGTTCTTTTCCAAAGTCCAGTTTGCCGTCCATTGATTTCGTCCGGTGTAGTCAGATCCACCCACGGCCGGTTTATAGACTTTTGTCGATTCTTCATTTTCTGGCCACCGTTTTTCTTGGAATAATGAGGTCATCACTGTTTGCATTCCAACCTTGCTAGCTAATTACCCCCGTTCCGATATGATTGATCAGATTCTGTGTCACGGTCGCAGTTAACATAAACCAATTATGGTCAATGATTGCTGGGCTAAATTAGGATTCATGGGTTGTTACCGGTCATTTCGGCTCCGGTTATTTTGGTATAATCACGACCTCCCACTCCCCCGCCCCCCTCTCTGATTCTGATCCAATCAGCGCCGAATAGAAGCGTTCATAACTAAGGTAAGGGAATGGATGAGCGACAACAGATCCATTTCACGTTTGCCGTTGACGTGTCTGTTACCGTAATAGATGCTATTGCCAATTATGCGATGAAACTATTTTTCACGTCGTTCAAGAAAGGAAATAGGAAATGCACTAGGCGTCACGGCTGCCAGCCAGCCGTGAATGTCAGCAAAGTACGTGGTGACGGTGTGGGCTTCTCTGGAAGCAGGGTGACACCGTGCCGCGGCTGGTACCGCGTTAGCCAAGCGACCATACATGAGTAGTGCGATTCGAAAGCGGCGCCGCAAAAGTCAGAAATTAAAAATATGGAAGTCATTTGGATGGATGCCATTTTCGTCAGCTCTTCGTCACCGAAGATCAACTGCGCAAATAAGGAAGATCTGGAGATGGCAATGCAACGCTTAAACCACACATGGAGGGAGCGTCACGAAACGTCGCCGCTCTAACGCTACGTTCGCTGCCGAAGTTGTGACGTTTGTGGGAGTCCAAATCACCTAACGCATATAGAAGAGGTCCCATATGAATGTTTTTTTTCTCCAATTAATGATTTTGTTTATACAATACACCTTATCCAGAGAACAAAAATGAAGACACCGCAATAGTTACTGGAGTAGCAGAAACAACAAAAAAAAAAACGTTAACAGCAAAAAAAAACTAGGTAACACAAAGCTCGAGAAAGTTTGTGGTTTTATTTAATCGTGTGCTTTTACGCGGAGCAACAACAATTGCGTATGCATATATGTTTCGTGTGAGTGGCGAAAGGGAGATGTCGTAAAAAAAGTTTTGAACGAATCACAGCTATATACACAATAACATTCACAGATCTTTTCATGCATGGTAAACTTCATACTCGCAGGCTAAATAACTTCAATTGGATATTATCGAAACGGTTGGTAATATTAACTCTATGGAATTAATAACATGGTTGTATAAAAAAAAATACAACTGTCGAAGGAATATTCCTAGATCCATCCATAAGACTTGGCCAGCATATTTGCAGCGTTCAAGATGTAAATCAAGACATTCACCATGACGATCAAGAGGTGGCCGGTAGTAACATCAATAGTGCCAATGTACTATTTTTATGTAGAACTTACAGATAACAATATATATATATATATATATCGAGTCGTCAAGCTTTCGATCATTACCATTGTTCGAGAATGTCGGATTATCAATAGAACAAAAATAGTAAATTTAACTACATTTTTAATATTCAGTCGGAATCTTGTAAAGGAACATTGAATCTTATTTAGCAAGCACTCGCTCAATCCGAATTGAGCATGTTTAGGTATAGACAAACCGCGGATAAGGAACAGATGCCATATGCCTGTACGGCAAGCCGCGTTCAAACTTGTGATTTTTCTTCGAGTGTTCATTGTAGTAAAAAAATAAAATAAATAAAAAAAAAATAAATAAATAAACAACGACTGTCCATCGTTTGAACGACTCCTATGGGACTCATGTCCCCGTTTCGCCAGACCTTTTCAAAAAGAAGTAGAAGCAAGCGGAAAACGATGCTTCGAATGTCTATAGTGCGACAACACCGCAAGCGATATACAACTTTAATACAATCGCATAAAACAAATAAGAAAATAGAAATATCAGTATAGCTTCCAAATGGGTTGAAGGCTATTTAAACAACTGTAGAATAGTACCGAACGCAAAATTCATATAATTGTTTACTAAAGTAACATATGAAATAGTTTACTACATCGGGTACAAGGAAAAACGGGTAAAAATTACATATTTATGGATTTATTTCCGGCAGTGTATAATAATATACTGTTTTATCATAAAGGGCTAATCAGCACACTAAGTTTTATATTTAATGTTTATTTAATAAATTTCTAGAGAATGTTTGTTTATCTCTACAAATACGTATCCCGCTAGCAACGTACGTGGATAAAAGCAGAATATAAACAATTTGAAGCTTTTTGAAGGGTCGTTACTTCATCAATAATCAGGCGAAATCTATTTGTACGGTACAACTTAGTGGTTACCATAGAACATGTCTGTTTCCAGTTATTCCTCCTGAGTTTTAGGTATTCTATCGTCCTGTCCTATTCTCGACAATTATACGAAAATGCAGTAGTAATATTAGAATTAAACGAGATACGAATAGATGTTGTCTGCATCTAGTTTTAATTCGTACGACAAACCACGATCGTCGTTTTGACTACGTCTAAAATAGTAATCCGATTTTCATTTCACGGCAAAGGTACAATAACACTATAATGGTAATATATAGGATACATGCGTTTATATAATCTTAAAAATCTTTCCATATCTAGCTAGATATCTGAAAAATCCAATAACCAGATTTGGCTGCGCTGGCTGGAATATATATATATATATATATATATTATTCCGGAACAAACGAAGCTGTGACGAGACGGCTCTGTTCCGTTCTTCATTAAACAGAGATATCAGTTAGAGCGAAGGAAATTCAAGTCGGTGGCTTGTGTTAGAATAATTGGGAAATAACGACGCAAGGCTAAGATAGTTAATAAATAAATAAAGATAAGATAGTTCTGTGCTAGAGAATAGCGTGATTCTAAGAACTGCTCATCTCGTTCTAAATACTCCAGCAGCTATTTGAAGCGCTCTACAAATACGTTGACAGACAATTGTAACGCTTGCCTACTGATCATTGTATGATGTCTTGTTTTTGATAATAAGCGTTAATTCTAAACTGACGAGTTGGTTTTACTTTTGTTAAGGAAAACTCAGTTATCTACTAGCGCTACTAGATGATGGAATAGAAGAATGGTTACATTTTAATATTAATGGATAAGTCTAGCTACACGGAGAGGAGCTTCTAGACAAAAGAAACTTTGAACGAGGCAGGTTACTTCAGCCTTTGCCTATTCTGCCGAAGAATATGACGGAGTCATCTAGAAAGTGGCACATAAAAGAACTAGATACATATAGGTCCTCCTTCAACGAAAGTTTTCAAGGAAAGCCTCAACACTGGCTGCAGTTTCAGTATAAAATACCGTTTATTTCCATTTGTTATTTGTTGGTTAGCCGATCGGTTGGATCAGCTAGATACAGGTTCACGATGCTTTGGCTCTTTATGAACGGAGACGAACAAAACGTGCCTTCTGTAATGATTAAGTCGCTGCCACCCATCACGAGAAAGTTGTTCAATACATCAGAGTTGATGCTTTTTCGCAGACGACTACGGCCACTGCCAATATTGTACTAAATGGGGAAAGGAACCAAATCGATTTTTATGCAAGCGATGTTTTTGGCTCTAGGCGCAAATCAAACGTACGGATAAGCCTAGCCTGATATTAGCCTGACGCAGTGTATAGGGCGCTACCGACCAGGCCATCCCACTCAGGAAGGGGAGGTCTCAGGTCGTAAGTTCTGTTTAAGTCAACGGGGGATTAGCGATGATTTCGAGTCAAAGACTTTACAGAATACCGATCGTAGCGGAGCAACAAACGTTACCAAGCAAAGTTTTTACCATGAAAGAAACTTAACAATAGTAGTTACGCTGAAAGCAGCTGAGTAATTAAGCGTACCTATTTATAATCTCGTATCGATACATGGTTAGAAAAGAACGCTATATAATTGTTTTTATTTGCTAGCAATTGCTGATGCTTACTGGTCTGTGCGACATCATGCCCGTGATTGCATTGTTTTTTATGCCCGGCTACAATCGACGGGTAACCAAAAGCATGTACGACCGTAGATGTTTGAAGATGACGATGATAGTACCATACATAAGCCATAAATTTAGATGAACCGGATAGAAAAAGTATACGACATCTACTGTGAGATCTATATTAGGATAGAAATATTGTATAGGACTCTACTAACGCGTGGTGGCATGCCCAGTAAGTATCACAACGCGTGTATGGTAAAGGATTAGTTTTTTTTTTTGGCTCCACACCAAGGATGGCCAGTCAAATTTACATTAAAACAACACGCACAGCAACGCGCGTACTTGTATCGGAGACGTTTAATAAAATATAGAAAATAACGTTGTCATGATCAATTTATGAAAAACCCTATTTAATAAACGTCAGTATTAGCGTTGACAGACTAAATAAAGTCATGATAATTGTATGCCAATATTTAATAAGGGCACAAACCCATTACTATTACAAAACAAAGCAAATAATATTGGACATTCTCAACGCCATATTCATTCTGCCTTCTTTTGTCGGTAAACGGATTTTTCTAAAAAAAAAAAAATGTGAAATTAATTCGAATCGACCCTTCGAATAAATTTCTCTAAATGGTATAATTAATCTGCATACGAACGAATTTTGCTAGCTATTATAATTTACAATTGGGTTCGTAGTGGGTAGAATGGGTATTATTTATTATGACTGTGGAAAAAAGTTAGAATGCACGGATCCAAGCAACATATGCGTCGACGTCTGCCCGGGCAAGCCATCATCAAAAGAACGGCAAAATCGTCTATATCTGCTCGGCCTGATATCGGTTAGACGACGCTGGTGATATTTATTTCGTTTGCGACTTGCGGTCGGCCGTACATTTTCAAAAAAATCTGCTACGCGGATGTTTGGCAGTATAGTCAATATATTTTGTACATATTTATAAAAAAGTGAGACTATAGACAGCTGACTATCTTCGATAGTCCAAAATATTGAACCATTATTGCAGGTTTGTCTCCTATAACGTTCTGTTCACTTGCACGCGGTAGACAAACGCGTCAACGCAGCTACCGACTTAGCTACAAAACTGTTTATTATACGCAAGTTACGTCGATATCCCGTACCCGTCGCACACCATCATACATACAATATGCTCAACGGTTTTTAACGTGGGATTGTTTTCTGCAAGAAGTTCGACAAGCAATAGCACCATACAACCATGAGAAGACAGCATATTACCGACACACGCCGCCATTGAACGTCCTTATTGCAACACCACACAAAGACTCGTTCAACAGTTCCGCCACATCGCGATTCCGAGCACTTCGAGCACAAAGAGAAAGAGAAAAAAAATCTCCAAATCAGCCAGTTCCCTCGCACGAGCTCTATAGTGCACGTGCAGCGTTTTCGCGAACGTATCGATCACGACTCGATCAGCTGATACAATACGATAGACTCTGAGCATCCATCAATCTACGAGCGTAGTCGTCCATACATAATGCTTGTCTGTTCAGCCAGACTGACAAGTGGATCTGGCCTATGGTGACGTGCAGACAACAGACACACAATCGTTCACCGCATCACTCGCACGTGCGCATAAACACATTCAACAATATATTGAAATTGATTGTAGCACCAAGGTGAACGGCCGGTTGAACTGGGCGATCAAATAAGGCAAAACAATCGGAAGAACAGACATCGAAACTGATGGCTGGATATAACCAGGAGAAATGTCAGACAGGGTTTTAGTCTATGTTGGTAAAAGTAACGCAAGATGAAGCTTTACAAAATGTGATTTGAACACGGGAATACACATGACAGGGTCCTTTAAGTTCTCTGTTTTGGTTTCCGTTTTTCGTAGTGGCAATAAAAAATTGGTTAAAATTGAGGTGGTAGTGACAATGGCAAACAATATGCAGTCGACGCTATTACCGCTGCTTCCTAATCCCGTTAAATTTGTATTTGTCGCATGCAGATTGGTGGGGGGCTTATTGCCAGAATACCGGCATAATTTGAGGGAACACCGTCGTGGAGACAGACGAAAACCCTGATTCATCACACTGACTGTTGTTCTATTATGCGGAAATATTAACACTCAGCATCGGCCGGACGCAGAACGATGGCTACGCCTCCGGATCCGAACGTTAGATAATAGTGACAGATAGTAATGTCTATTGATAGAAGGACAAAGGCTAAACTCATTCTGGATCAAAAGAGAAGTTTGAATCCGGTCAAACCTACGGTGATGCTTAATTAGTTTATTTCCATTTATACACAATAATTGTACAGTAGCTGAATTAAGAGCTTGGCAATATACCTATCACCGAGTACACCCAGCGCTTTTTTTTTTTTTTTAGGTTTAATCAGCTGTTCAGCAGTTATTTATAAGCGGCTGTTTTTGCAATTGTCACAGGGTTGTCGATGGACGTCACCGCCTTCATTGGGCGTGAGGTGGTGACGTTGGCTGATTACGATAGCTATAATAGCTGCTATTTAGAATCTACAGTGTTTGGCAGACGCTCCGGCTTTATAGTGCGGTCGCTGTATACTATTCCCTTATGATGTACACAGAGACGGACTCAGGTGAAAATTTTATCTGCAATATTCAACGCACGTGGATTGGACTATGATGAAAGCTACAGCTGTTTTAGTTTACCTAAGAATGAACAAATTCTATGAGTGACGAGAGCAATTGATAAGTGATCCATTGTTACTGCTGCCATCGTAATGAGTGCAAGCATTCGAATAAAAACATTACTCTTTCGTGGTTTCGTTGGACTGGTATTACGAGCGGTGACTTACTGTGAGGTGAACGACAATCCTCTCGATTGAGACATGTACGTTAAGAGGCAGCGCAAATAGTTATTGTTTGCAAGCCAACATTACGATTGCGTGCTAACCGTTGCAAAAGTTGAAAAATACCAAGTGATTAAAAGACGACGCTGCGGGCCATTCATGATATTTGATCAGAATTGAAAACAATACAGATGCCATCTGATTATTAGGCTAATTACTTTCTTCTTTCCATGGCTCTAGCCTCGCTTTTATGACACCTGTTTTTTTTTTTTTTTTTTTATGATCTAGAGCTTCGTTATGGTCTTGTGCTGCTAGAACCCATGCACCACCGGATGGTAAGAAATGCCTTTTCTGGTGTCGGCACGAGCGGAAGACGACGTCAATGTTCGCTGACACTCACTCTCAATGGATGTATAACAGAGAAACCTTCAGCGACAATGAACATTGTCCTGTCAGTACATTTTTTTGGCCTCTCCAGGCACACTTCTGCCTGGAAATATCAAAGTTGAACCGAACGAACTATAAATGAATATCAGGTAACTGCCGGTGGCCACAACAATAACTAGCCACTTTTACAAACGTTCAACTGTAATAGTCAAGGTCAAGTCTCGCATACGTATGCTTGTGACGGCATCTGATAAGGTTTCGCTTTTCACAGTCGGCATGCTTTTCCCCGACCAGACGGTCCTACCTGCGGAGTATACGTTTTTGACCTGAAGGATCAGCGATCAGCGGACCCACAGTATGCATAACGATGTCACGGTTGACAGTGGTGTCAAATTTGTGTACGCCCGTGGAACCATAAGTAGGGTGGGCTTTTTGGTTGTTGGCGGCCGTAACTGATGGCTGGCTGGCTGACTGACAGTTTCTACCAGTGAGTTTTTATTTTACTCCATTGCTCTTTCGGTGCACGAATGGAGCAGCGAACGGACCGCCGCTGCCCCTGTTGCCGTTGCGGCAACTTTTCCACGAGGTACAGGACGAAGACGAGAAGGCCTGTACCTATGTTAGTAACGTGGAAGTATTCGAGGGTTCAGTTGCGACCAAACTTACACAAAGGTACGCGACTTCCGGTACGCGATTTTTTGAACAGTCAAAGTCGCTTGTGCAGTTTACAGACGGGGATAGAACGCCTCAGAGGCGGACCATGTAGGATGGAGGGCATCGTACGGAATTCTTCGAGCCGTTAGCTCACATAGAAGGTAATTATCCGCTAGCAACACCCCCCCCCCCCCTGCTCTCTTGGAGTCATGGCCTAGTGACATTCTCGTTGTATGTTTTTACTCGATGTTGAAGTCGTCGAAGGTGAACGAGAGGCATGTATATCTCTGAGTACCGCAAAAACCTTATAAGGAGTACGGCTTGCACCTGGCTCAACACGACATATCCTCTAACGCAGCTAGGATCTTTTTTGATAACAGAACATTGTCCATGTTAATTCATCTAGTTTTCATTTGACCTGTAAAGGCAAATGAGACTAGCTTGCCTTCTCTTATTTTTGCCGGTTCTATACTATAGTATTAGTGAACATTTTCTTCCCCGCAAAGTTAATCGCTCTCTATTTCTACTTTTCCCTGAGAAGACAATAATACAGAGTTACTCGCTGCCGCAAATTTGGCTTTTCTTAAGTTATCACTACGACAGGCCACATTTTTTGTCGAACACCGCGTGTCTATATATTGAACAGGCCTTAGCAGCGTGGTGTCAGCTGGGCCAGCAGGTTTAGACGAATCAAATCTTAAGCGAAACTCCGACCTTCAATAAATATCAGAGTACCCTTAAAGCCACAGTCAGAGTAAAGCATCTGCAACGTGAAGAAGTTTAAAGGATGCGTCCCTTGATGCGGTGGCGAACAGTAACTCCCTGCACTCATTTGGCATTTTCAGGGTATCTAGATACGTTTTTGTAGATACATTTTGATATCCATGAAACATTTGCAAGGCTACACGATCCCCTCATAATAGCTGAGAGGGTAACGTATTTGCCTTGTAATATTAGGGACACATTGTGGCATAGGTTGGAATCCTGGCATAAACAGGCTTCATCGTGGTGGGAGCCAGCCGCGTGATAAAATGCCTAACGGCGGTACCGGACGTAAAATTCACAACATTAACAACTTGGCTAATTGCGAGATTTTATCGTTCTGTCACATGACGTGACTAAATTAAGTATTATGTTCGACATTAGAAAAACCGAGAAGAAGGAGGGTGAATTTCCAACCTGAGCAAAACAAATGCAGGAAAGAAAAGTTATGATATACTAACTATTTTATAATATTCTACTCTGGATATTACACAACATCTGTAGTGTAGTATTCAGTTCCCACAGGTGTCTACCCCATCGAGGTGTGGCGTCGTCTGCATCTGCCGCAGCGTTCCGGCATTACCCTGCCATCCGCTAGAACTTGCATTATCGGACAGTGTTGTGAGTTAGGCCGATCTTGATTAACTTGGTGTCGTGGCAGCTGGCAGCTGAATTCTCGTAGGCGGTTGATGCAAGATCGTCTTATAGATTTTCGAAGGTCACTGTATAATCCATTAAGTTCATGTTGTTTAGTACGACAACATGCGCCGGCATTCACCGTTCTTCCACTGTCATGACGTCATCACAGTCTCTAACAACCTTTTCGGTGAAGCTTTTTGCAAGTCTTTTCATCATGACTTTGGCGATCATGAGCCGAGGCAATCTGGGTGAAGCCGCCTGGCAAGAAAATCTTCAGCCGAGAATTCGCATCAACAGATTACGTAAGTACAATATAAATACAGGATCTCATAGATTACACGCTATATAATATGTGATTCAATAGTTCTTCACTAGCGATAACGGAAATCCACGCTCAGTGCATATCACGCAGCATTGTAAACGCGTATGGAGGTTATGCATTGACGGGGTTACGGACCCCTATTGGTAGGTCGGTGTATGTGTCAAAAATAGATCAGCTTTTATTAGTTTACTACGCAAAAATTATTTACGTATACTTGCTAGTTAAACAGCAAGTATAGGTGGCCATCACTGTTGTCCAGCTGTTATTAAATAGGTGTCATATGTAAATTAGGGCTGAATGCGATCCGGGTAAGGCAGCACATGGCCGATGAGAAGTTCCTCATACTGCGGGTTGGGGTGCGATGTTCATCAGCATTGGGTCAGGGTGATCATCATATCATATTATCCCTTCTTTCAGTCCAGGTAAAGCGAAGGCTGATTTGCAGATAGCTCATTTGGCTGAGAGCATTGTGCTATAGGCTTAGATTTACCGAAATAGCAAATGAAGCAAGAGGAAAAAAGAAAAAAGTAGATTAAACCTTGCGAGTTTTAGCCACTCCTCTCCCCCTCGCGCACGAACTTGCTTAAGCCTCAAGGACGGTAAGGATGCATGGACATGCATTCTAACAACTCTGTTCAACGAAAAGGTCAAATGCTAGCGAAGAGGTGCAGTGCTTATACGTTCATTGCTCTCTACATCAATAAAGGCAGTCCATTCGATAATTAATGGACAAGCGTAATACACACGCCTCATCCCTTGAACACAAACGTGCTTCATATAAAATAGCTTGCATAGTAAGTATACTGGTTTTTGATAAAATACAGTTAGCTTTGGTGCTGATCAAGTATGGAGGGGTCCTAGCTTGCGATATGGCATTGTTACTACTGTTAGTAGAAGAACTCGGTAGGATGCTTTGAAAATATATACAAGTCGACTGTACACGAAACATTCAATCCCGTTCAGATCACGTCGCCCATGCTCTGAAACAATGTACCTCGGGAACTGTAACCAAAAGCTGCGTTCCCAGGCCAATTTTACCGTCATGCCTTGTTGTCCTGTTTTAACCCGCTCGGTTTTCAGGCTTCCTTTCGTTTAAACAATCGCTAGCTATCTCGGAATCTACGAATCTTACATGGTAGCCGGCGGCTGATCAAAAATTCGATAGAGGTTTCGCTATGAGAATACTGTGCTTTTGCTAACGGATAGAGGATAGGGTTGCCAACATCGAAGGAGTAAAAGACCGACAAGCAGTCAAAAACAACAAAATTCACTGAAAGCGGATAAGTCTTAGGGACGAATTATACGTGGACCACGCCAATGTTTCACACTTATTAAGTATTGTATGCCCTATGACGTTTCGTCGCTCTAGGTTTCGTGCGTGATGCGCTGAATAGGTACGGGAATCCACTTTGATAATATATGTATATATTTCTAGGCCTACCACGGCCACTCTACCGCGTGTGGCCAAGTACAATAGGCTCGGTTAGTCCTAATTTGACCACGATGCACTACGCGCGTCGAGCTGTATCTTGATGCGAAACTTCAAAGAGCTGCTCTTAGGGTTCTTCCAGTGCCATCGTCACCCTATCTAATTACCTGAGCGCCCAACCGTTGTTCCGCATGGCTGTTCTATACTGCTACCTATGATGAGTACCTGCGGCAGCTTCGGTTACTTTCCCAACCTATTGGCTTCGAAGGTCCGTTGCACACTCTTTGATAGATGGGCATAGGTGAGAGCCCTACTAACACAATCACGGTGACCTCCAAGCACGCATTACGATCCATGCTAGAACGGCCCCTGGTCCTGATTCTAATGTGTGTATGTCATAGGTACCGTGTATAAATAGAGCACATTGTTTGCTCGTCTATAGTTCCCGTATGAAGCTTATGATGAAAATGAAGCTACGCGCTTAATATCTAAGGATGGAAAATTCACCCAAGAAGACAAATACTAGTAGAAAATAACGTACTACGTAATAGCATTGCTTTAGAGTATAGCGCGGCAAGGGCCGTATTTTTTGGTTGGACCGAGAATAAGCTATTCTTGAACTGGAATTACTTTGAAGTTCCTAGCCGTAGCAAGATGCGAAGGACACGAAATATAGTTGAGCAAACTTAACCAGCTGGGATATTTTATTTTTAGATAATAGATAATTTATTTTATAGATTTTTTATCGAAACAAAAACCATTCTTCTTCTTCTTCTATAACACACGTATAACTGTTGCGTATCAAGGGACACTTTTCACCTCTCGTAAAGTAAGCAGACTTTTCTAAACGATTGTAAATGTGGATTTTTACCTCTTTTTAACTTGTCACTATGGCATCATGCTAGGCATACGGCGAAAGTGATACGGGTTCATAATTAGCATTGGTCAATATATCAGGGGTGGCATACCGCTACGTTGCTAAAGGCGGTAGGTAACGCTCGCAACCTTCTACCCAGTCGGCGAACATTGAATTCCTTCCGTATTTGTCTTAGCCTGGAATTGCTCATTTTGTCATTATTACCATACTGATGAGATATATTTGTCTTGTACATCATATAGGGCATTGTTGGGCTGGAATTTGATTATACCACTGCGGTGTGCGTGGATTCATATCTAAATTAAATAACGAAAACATCATATCGTTTTGGTAATTGAACGTCCACATATATATAATTTATTATAAGCCGGTCTTTGCTATATTTAGGTTTATATTAGCTTGAATAATTAATTTAAATATAAATGGATAATTAGGAGCAAGTTTTTGCTTCGTGAACGACGATGTAGTCGTGCAATGGGTCAAACTACTGCATTATTACCAATTGGGATACTATGTATCTAATTTTTGTATGGTCGATCCGAGCGAATTACGTAATGACCAGCCCAAATTGTTACACCGTACTCATTCGTTTTTGATCTAGATCTTAACTCACATCTATGATGCACATAGCTGATACCAGATAGCACAGAAGACGGAACGTACGGGAAACGAGTGGTTCAGTTATACCTACCAGAAAGGAATTAGACAGCCGTAGAGAAGAAAACGAGTGCATTTCGTGTGTTTGTTATTACAATATGCGTTCTAGCCATAAAAAAGTACGCCATGTCTTAAAATCAGTAGCGACAATTGAATCTGTGTGGTTTATCGCTGAAGAGCTATTTAGCGTCGACATCTATCAGTTCTATAATAATTCAGTTATTCTCATCGTTACGCATATCACATCTAAATGCCGAAACATAACCATAGGCACTGCTACCATGTTTTGCTGCCACAATCGGCTCCTAGACAATCCACGATGATTTTGAATCAGTAGAGCAATAGCAGCAGGAGCGACAACAAAACAACGACGGCAAGAACTAGAACAAGAGCACAGAAACACAGCAATAACAATAACAGTGACAATAATATCAACGACGAACCTTTTTTGTCGCCACGTGTACGGATGTGGCCGCAGGATTTGCCTGATGAGAACTACTTGTTGGTACTAATTGTCTGAAAATAACAATATATAGGAGGCTTTAGCGAGACTGAGTTGCTATTCAAAAGTAGACGACAGTTTCAATGTACAGCCTGGCATCGGAACAGATAACCATTAAGAAGTCATTTTATTTCACAGTGACTCTGCGATAAAAAGAATTGGCGCAGTTCGTCTTCTGACGCACTACAGCCAGGTGGCCGAACATAGGCTACACTTTTTTCTGGTACACGGTCGATCCATTCTATACAAATCCATTAACCAAGCTGGAGGTCAAGAGAATTAAATTTCTGCCAAGAAGTCGAAGCTGATTCACATGATATTTCACCGAAAATATCGCTTAATTGGAAAAAACAATAATTTTAAAAAATGCACAATGAATACACCAATAACAGAAATCGCCATCTCCTTGAAAAATTAATTTCTTCAAGCTTTCTACTACTCTTGCGAAATAAATTTTTACTTTTTTCCTCAGTAGAGCCATCCGACCTCAGACCGAATAATGATCTTATTTGTTTGATTACTTTACCTACTACCTATTAGAGCTGGCTTTGACAGGAGCTACTTGCTCTTATGCCTTTATCCTGCTTTCGCTATATCAGCAGCGTCTTACAGGGACTTTACGCCCTGTTTTTGCAACTATCCTCCACGTGACTCGTCAGAATGGCAGCAGAACAACCCAATAGAAACATGGTAGCGGCCGCTATTTCTTATTATTAGGTAAGTGTCTTGCTTGAGAGATCTTAAGAAGGCTTAAATCGGCTAGGCAGGATTCTATTAACCGAATTCCTTGCTATCTCAGTTCGCCTCAGACAGTCACGATCGCGGACAAACAGAGCAAATTCGTATATATGTATACGTATGCTAGCAGAGTCAGGTTTTCCGTAACCCAGGTTCAATGGTGGTTGGTTACGTCTAAAAGAAGGTCTGAATGTGCCCGCTCGCAACAGAGAAAGCTAAATAAATTGAATTGGTCGTAAACAGCGCTCGACAGGTGGCGCACAAATAGAAGGATAAGTGGGAAATGAAGAGGAAAAAGGGTAGCGTTGTTTGGTGCTGTTAAAAAAACGTTTCAAGCGTTCTGCATATTCTGAGAAGCCCATGTTTGCACACTTGCCCAGGTCTCATCAGAACATATGGGGACCGTTGAGTCCCCCAGATGGTTGGGGAACGGGCAAGCGTGGTGAAATCCAAGGGTAGTCCAATACCCGATTATAAAGTTTGCTTGTCGTGCACTTTATTAGGTAGATCGGATTGAATGAATACACCTGAAGGCAGAACGGGACAACGGAACTATTCGATGACCTTCGGAGCATTCCGGTCGGGATAAAGTATTAGAGCAGTTAGTTGTCTACAAACATGAACAGGAATGAATGCGGGGTATTACCACTATTGATATTGCATAAAAGCATATAAGCCTGCTATAGATATTATAGCTCTATGTGACTAAAAACATTGATTGGATATTTATTATCGTTATCATTATTACTATCCTACCCGATCGTGAGGACGCACGAGGGACAGAATGCATTTGCCGAATTTGAAGATAATAGGTTGATATGAGTAAATAAGTTATAAAGTACGTTAGTAGGCGTAGGATCATATATTAAATTTTATTTTATGGTGTTTGATAATCGTGTGATAAAAAGGGGCACGTCCGACTGATGTCATTATCTTAAAAAATTCCTATCCTACTCATTCTAGTCACGAACGATTCATATTGTGTACATGCCCATGTACAATAAGAATGCACATCACCTTGCTCCTAGACAAGCTTTTAACAGCCCGTTGGTCTTCAATCAGCACGTTGGTCAGTACTCACAGCAAGCTAACTAATTATCCACAGTTATTATCCAAACAGTGCATATGTATAGGGTCAAGCTTTACTCGGTTGGAAGTTGCGTTCTTCTACTTGCCTTTTAGTCATCGCCTTCTTCTTTTAGTTATCGTCTTTTTCATGCCAGGGTTCGGCTCTTTTTGCTGAGTGCTCATGCTTCTCCTTCCAATGCGCGGCTCTTTCGTCAGCCTGACATGAGCCTGCTCAATTGATCGAATCCAACGCAGAGTGCCAGCTGTCATCACTCCGTCTAACTTACTGTTAGCGCCTATAAAGAAAATGGGGATGACATAGATGGTATCCTCCACGAAGGCTGGCAAGAGCCCGTGCAAGAACTGCACACAAATTAGGCATACGTACCCCTCATTCCCTACCGTATACCGTCTATTCATCCGTGTCGTTCTATGGTTCCATTTCCTTCGTCTATGGATCCCGACTTCTCGTCGCATACAATCCTCTATTCTTTATTCGTTCTACACACTTTTCTTTTATCAGAATAACACTGGCATTGCTAGAATAGGCTGGGATAAAACTCGATACGAGCGACATCACCAGTCATCTACTAGGATGTAAGGAATTAATAGGAAACGGGTCTTGCAAACCCCTGTTTTCCCTTCAGCGCTACCTCTGACGGGTGTCAGACTCCCGTATTTCGCTTGTCCCTCGAGTATGGTTCGTTCCCCTCATCCCGATGATCTTCCTGTCACCCCTAGTCGTTCTAGTACCCCCTGCCTTGTCCCTAAGAGAACGAAAATTTGTTTCCTGCTACACACACGTTGCGATTGGCGATTGCTTCCTGCCCTGGCAGAGCAAGCAAAGTAAGGCAATCGCATGCACTGTGACAAGTGTTCCTTTTCTCTTGCGTTGTTCTCGACCCCTCATGAGGTTTGCGTCTGCTTCTAGCGAAGCGAAGATGAGACAGGTCCCATCTCCTGCTCAACTCTGGAGGGAAGCGGCTTTCGCAATGGCCAAAAGATGTCGCAATCAACACTTTGCCATAGCCCGGTCAACATTCGGATCGTTGCTTAGTGGCTTGATCCGAAAGTTGGCTGAGGACAGGCTTAGATGAGAGAATCCAGGAATGATCCGAGGGGTAAGAGGCTAAAAGATATGTCTTCTTTTTCCCAGTGAAGACAACGATTGAGGGAAAGACAACTCAGATACGTGAGAACTTCAAAAGCGCGATTGCGCCATTATGTGTTAAGCACAACTGTATACATAAGGGGTTCGACAGAGCATCGCGTATGACGGAACAGATGACTTGGCCCGGCTTACGGTGCTGGCAGCAAGAGCAAGAAATCAACGAAAAAGCAAGAAAGAACGAGGGAAATACGAGTCGGTTTTGCGCGCTGTTCTTCAGGAAGCATCATTAAGAGCCCCTTTAGTTCCTATTTGTATATTTCCTTTTTACTATGGCCACTGTTAGCTGATATGTACAGTTGCCTCTATGGGCGGTAACAAAAACAGACGACTTAGTAACGCTTAGTCAAATCGTCGAACACATGTATGGGTATCTGCATCGATAACGCTGACGAGTCGTATTGGCTTTACATTTGTATATAATA
Organism: Varroa destructor; assembly: GCF_002443255.2. Lineage (NCBI taxonomy): Eukaryota > Metazoa > Arthropoda > Arachnida > Mesostigmata > Varroidae > Varroa > Varroa destructor. The sequence goes on from NW_019211460.1 coordinate 18,347,150, forward strand.
GTAAAAATCAAATGGAACAAAGCTTTCGAAGTATTTACATGTACAATGCGATGTAGCAATTATGCAGATAGACCCGTCAGGCTTTTTCAAAGCAAAGAAAGTGTCAAAGGCGATTTAGCCCTTTCCACTTGCTAAAGTTATTTAGGGAAAATTTGGATCCTTTTGAAACCAACCAAGTAATGTTTTAGTTTCTTATAGTAACTTCTCTGTATGTAACATCTCCAGTTTCCTACAAGTAGCAGTTCCTGTAAAATGTTTTCCAAAATAGCCTATGATTATATTAACAGTGCACCAAAGCAATACAGAACTGTGAGGAGTACGAAGAGCTCTTCTGAAATACAAAATAGGGCTGCCATATTACAGAGAACGAACGTTCAATTTGGTTCTTCTGCTGACAACAATGTATTCGCACGTGACAGGGCAGCCATTGGGACTGTAAATATGGAGATTTCACTTATAAATAATCGTGAAAACAAATGCTTTGATAACAATTTGTGGAAGACCAGTATTCAAAAGCGCCACCTATGCGTCGTTTGCTATGCATATGATATACGTGTTATGTTATTGCTATGAGAGCTAACGGCACATAGTAACAAAAATGTTATATAAATATAGATCTTCGGAACTTCATTATTTTACTTATTTAGTAATATTAACTGCTATTACCTGATCATTATGAGAAAGCAGGGGAAAGCTGATTTTACAAAATACTTTTTTCATTGTGAAAAAAAACCTAGTTAAAATTTTAAAAACTTTGAAAATTAGCACAGGTATATAAACAGGACAAAGCAGCAGGCGGCATATGAAAGCACTCAGATAGCTATAAAAAAAGAACGTAATTAGTAATGTACATGCATAGTTATTAAAAACGAATCTAGCAGACCTTTACATTAGTTAAATTTTGAATTAGCTGGGCTAAAGTGATGATTCTGCAATGAGTTAAGCTTTATTTTTTTAGACACTTTTCTGTTTACACAGCGCTCCTCCAGCTTCTAAACAGTACCATAACAACCACTCGCATTCTTGTATGTAACTTTTCTATCCATGGATTGTCAAAATAAATACATAGTGAGACATAACTGCCCATTAGTTGCTCTTCTTAAGGTATGGAAGGCCCCGTAATCACGCGGATTCAGATCGGGAGAGTAAGCAGGGGGTTCCTTCGCTGAATCTAGGAAGTAAATGAAGCATCGTGATTAGGCCTTGTTATAAGTAACCAGACTGCGTGCTTTCGATTGCTGTAGCGATAGTCCATGAGCCTCTCGAGGACCTCGAATTGACGGGTTGCATTTTTGGCGAGTACCTCAGAACAATAGATGACCCTAGTATTCCTTGAAAGGACCACCATCACCTTACGTACGAATTTATTCGACATTGCTACCGAATTCAACTACTCTCCAGGGCGAGGCCGTTCTTGTGGTCCCTACTGGCTCGCAGTAGTAATAAGACTGTGCCTCGCCTATGGCGACCGTGCGTTCCAGGCGGATTTCTCGTTCATTACGCAAAATGTCGAGTGCACCACACGCATTTCTAACATGGCCTACAAACTATGCATGGGATATCAGTTTTTTAATTAGTTTCCATGTTTCTAGTATTTTGATTGTAATTTTGCAACACATTGCAGGTGAAGTGTCAGTTTTGGTTAACAGAGCCTGCAAGGTCTGGTTTCGTTAACAGTTTTCTAGGTTAAAGCAATGCATTATCGCCTATCGCGCCATTTTCAACATTCCAGTTTCCATTGTGAACTATTCGCACTTCTACATACTGCGTTTTCGCCTAAAACCTCCATGCCCTCTCGTTGATATCCGATTTTTATGAATTTCCGTAGAACTGTGAGTTTGGGAAAAATAAAAACTTATTCACTGGTCCTTGATTTTTGGGTTTAAGAGATGTTTTTCTCTCTGAACTCATTTTCATCCGCAAATCTCTGGAAGGGTGTTCATCAGCTAAATTTTGTCTCCCACTGGCGCATAGGTCAGTTTCAAAGTCCGCTGGATTCGCTTGTAACAGGCTCATCGATCGTCCGACAGAGCCCCTGATCTATGTATAGACTAAGTCTACACTACTTGCTCAGTGTTATGAACGCTTACTAATTCCAATGCTATGTGAAGAGTAGTTCTTGCATGTGGGAGTACTATTAAATCACTAGTCATCAGCAACGTTGTAAGGCAGACGGAGCTAACTTTCCGTGGGAACGTTGGAAGGAACGGTGCGTCATGGTTGATAACTTATCTTGTAAATTGGCATTTGTGACGATACTTCATAATGTTACAGGTATTCGCGTGTTGGCAGAAACATTTGCAACCCGCTACTGGGATGAGAATGAACCTTTACGAGCGCTTTATCGTCTAAAGGCGATTCCATCAGATTAATCCCATATACGTACTACTCCATTTCGTTATCATATCTACGTCACGATTGGTGCAAATTCAGAGCTTCTTTTCTTCCTTTGACACATATGTATTTGCAAACGATATGTCTGCATTCAATCTTCTATTTCGATATTTTCGTTCATCAAATCGTGGGCGCGTACCTGGTCGGATCACGTGTGCTTCTAGGAAACGATTGTTGATGTCCTAGTTGATAATAAATGATCGCTGTCTAATTATCACTATGAAATGAGGCTTATATTGCGCACGAGTGCTATTCGGAAATGTCAGGAGCTCGAATCAGTGAACGCTCTGACCACTGTCGCCTATCCATCGAGCTGTTCAAATATATAATAATGTAGAAAATGTAGATTTAAAAATATACAGAGGCTTTTGAATCGATAATTTACTATTACTGTCGTCCAAAATCATGTTTGGCTGGCAGCTAATTCAAGTCGCTCCCAAAAACAGGGTCTGGAATGGTGAGACGTACACTTCACACAAATTCAACACGTTTATAAGAAGCTTCTAATATGAGCGGTTTTGTGCAATACAAAACACTTACGTGTGTCCTATACGTTTAAACATAATAATGTAACCCATCTTTACTCATAAATATACGTAAATATTAGTCTACAGAAATTAATACATGCGAGAACCCTTCGCAGTAGACGCTAGCGACTTCGTTCACTATCGATATTCTCAATAGTGAAGCCAATACTGGGGTTCAAATCATCAACAAACAAACAAACGTATGGTTACAGCATTTTGATAGCTCGGATTATTGAACAGTATAATCTTCGACTAGATAGTTTTGTGTACATGTTCCCACAACAATACGGAGATCTTGCAAGTGGTCTACGAAATAGGACGTCAGAAAAGCTGTACACTTTAGGATAGGCGCGCGTTCATTGCGATTTTTATATATTATGATGGCAATGACGTTCTCTAATTGACCGTACGGCCAACAATTCCGCCGTTAGCGTTCTCGAGCCGAAAGCTATAATTCATGCGATATGAATGTATTTATCATAATCTTAATAATAAAGTAATAAATCTTAATGCGCGTCAGCCATGAATTGTACACTAATTAGACGTTTACTCGCAACCTCTAAAACTTCGTTGACGATTGATCCTCTTATGATATGTCTCGTAAAAGCGAAGAACGCTTAGAACAATATATGTTACAAATGAAAATTAGCTAGTAAAATACGAATTACCTTTACTCATCTTGGCACGCGGTCACCGCAAGGAGCGTAGTCCGATCTCTCGAAAGGACACCAGGTGAAACAGTATTTACCTATATAATAAGTTCGAACGTGAGGTGGTGCTAGCATTTGCAATAAACATCGGCCACTATAACTATCGAAAATGAAACAGCAAACAAAGCTCGCTATTTCGAGTTCCTCAAGGGATCCGTGGACAATTGGCACGGCAATGGAAAGCACGCGATCTGCTTGCTTGACGAGAGCGCAAAACTCATCGTCATGCCTCAATTACTTTCTGGATTGCATGGAAAGGATCTGTAATCCGCTTGTTTTCTCGATCAAACCCGTGTAATTACGATACTTTTCAGGCCCCAAAAAGGGCAATGGCTGGGCAAGTGTAGCTCAGCATCGATTTGCTTCAGAAGGCCATAGGAAGAAAAATTGCATATGGAAACGCGGGTAGTACGTATGTTCATATGCTGCCAGAACATTGGGATAAGAAATAAAGGCAGCACTTCTAAAACACTGAAGGATCATCACTCTAGTTCAACTAATTCAAGATTTATTCAGCTTCAAAGTCCACCGTATTTGCTTTTAACGTCCTATCATGCACCTTTGAGACCTTCATTACATCCAAGTAAATGTTTCTTATTAGCGCTTAAGCACATTACAGCTCTATATACTTCTGGGGGTTACACAAAAAGACAGATGTTGAGCAGAAACGATATCTGTGTATATTCTAGCTATTTGATTCATTGCAAGTACCGTCCCTTACGCCACCTCCGTCCCATCCTGCGATCTTCTTCATCATTAGCATCGGGAGCCATTCGCTCTCGGACAGCGAATTTCGATCGATGCCGCATCGGTGTCAATGTGTCTCTCTGTGTATCCATGTTGAATAATTTATGTCCAAGTACTTAGCAGTTCGGGTTTATTCCACATTGCGCTGGGTGACGCTGGTCTTAGTAGCCATCGGTGGCCGGGGAGGCCCACCTTTAAAGGGGTCCGGTACAAACGACACCCTTATCGGATTCATCATACGTCTGTTGTAGGATCGTTTTTACTATGGCTTGGTGTGATCTCTGGACAAACATTTAAACACAGCAATTCAGAAAAACAAGATAAAGAACTCTCTGTTACCTAGTAGCAAGCTATAATCGTATCTTATTACCTTCTCCTAAAATAAGTTCGGATACTATGATCGATTTATTTTGTCAGCGTTAAATTTTTCTTATTTTTTTAACTTATGTCATCCGTATAATAGATATGGATCGAGCGTAAGTTTACACAGCTCTATAATAATAACAGCAAGATAATAAATGACCATTTTTGCCTTAGTCTCAGCTTTGCGTAGTAATGAATACGACAGCACTGAGTAATCATTTACTTATTTCTTATTGCTATTTATATGTGAGCATCGTTTGCGGAGCTTGAGTACTGAATATTCGAGTTCAATCTAGTCTAGTCTCTCTTTACACACAACCCTACATAGGCGCCCTGGAGTCGCTTGGCCCTCCTCATGCCAATGATGGCAACAGCAACTGATCAGTACACAATCATCACACGCGTTCACCCCACTTGATCAAGCTACTTACTCCCTGGAGTCTCCTGTATAGTATGTCCACGTGTGCGTCTCTGTCAGTGTATCACTATAGCCAAATATCTAACTACCCATCAGCCCCACGTCTTCATACCCCGTTGCCAACTAAACTACTTATCGTTTCCTCATTCATTCGCCTGTAGTCGCCACCCCGCAATTGTGCTGTCATTCGGTAAACGCCTCTGTCGATCCATCCAACCGTCACACCTCTTTACAGCCATATGTCTTTCGTATGGCACGAGGAGTGGTGGCGAGGTAACCAGACAAGGGAGACAGCTATCTAACCCCTTGTCAGCTAGTGAGCCCTGCCTACCCGACCCAATAACCAGGGACGACACGTTGGGACGAGTCCGCGCTATCGTCTGCTATAACAGTGCATGGACAAATTGCCACGTGTACTGCAGATCAATCTTAACAAAAATAGTGACGAAGCTGCGCACCGAAAATGTCGATTGCACCCGAGAAAGAAGCCTTATAAAAAGTGAAAACTGTCGCCGGTGGTCCATTCTATGCTAGATGAATCTAGCGTCTGCCCGTATGATATTGAGTTGGCAATGATAAAGCTTGGGGTTTCAAAAAAAGAGGCAAAGATTACTGATAATACGAAGTCTTATTTTCCAATATATTTTGTACGGGTGCTACCTTCGGGGCTGGGGGCGGCAATCAGGTGATATTGACAGTCCATCGTTATCTTGTTCTCTGCAATAATAGAGCTTACGTTGACATTTTGTGGGAAATCGTATTAGAAAAGTAATAGTATTTCCTACCGCCGATTACAATACGCCTCGTCGAACCTCAATGGCCTCTCTATGACGTACTTTATGGCTCATTTTACGTCAAACGTAGGCAACGAACTACCCCCATAGTTACGTTTGGCAGGGTGGGCAACATCTATACATGCCCTCGAGGGGTATCAGGTTTTTAGACTACTACTAAGTAGATCTTGTTTTCATTCTACGTCTAGTTATAGACAGAAATTTGCTGCGCAGCTATTTAGTAAGAAATTTAGAAAGAAACAGCAACCAGATAATATTCACTATTGTGTGATTTGACTGATATCTTGCTACGACTCGCAAATTAGAGCCGATAACAAACCTGCGCGCGTCCACATCTCCCTTCGGCAACATCAAAATCAACTTGAGTTCGTACCCTGCCGCAGCACACCCTAAAAGTGTCCTGGTTCTACCCATACGTTAGCGCTATGCAACAGACAGATGTGTCGAGCTTATCTTGTCAATTGCTTCCAGTGTTATATTTGCCAATTCCTATAATATAAATGATTACAAAGTACACATCCGGCGGGCGACAGCGCCACATCATGCATGTTTCCTAGCTGAGGGCGGCAATATAATACACTGAGCGAGCACGTTAGACAAATTGGGAACGTCGATGCTACGTACTCTATGTTAGGCAGAACGCAAGGTATGTGGAAGCAACAAGCGTTTCCGTATATTCAGAAAATTGTGCGGTTCTACGGTTCATTTGTGTTGAGATGAAGCTATGTTTCGCGGTCAGTTTGTTTGGTGGCTTATTGTTGTCTGAGAAAATGTCATGTGATTTGTAAATTTCAGAAACGTTATCTGAGAACAAGTATATGGTTTGATATTGGTTTATCTTTCGTGTCCTTTTCCTGCGATATAATAGAAATGGTGGTTGTCTACATGGTACACATAATTGGTCTACTATTCCTCTGACCTATTATGTCCTATGTCTATAGTATTATTTTTTTGGGTTTAACTTTTTCAGGTTTCATAAGGGTTCCGTTGTTTCGTAATGCATTTGCTTCTCTTCAATTTAAAGGCTTTCTTTGCTCACAGATCTAACAATATAACCAACAGGCTGCTGCTCCTTATAGTTTTATGCGATCTCTCCCACTCCATCGATATCTACATCCGTCTTTTCTTTTTGTGTGGCGGCAAAGTTTGAATGACGTTTCGTATTGAAATCTCGGGGCATACATCATAGGGGCGCAGTAACGGAAAACACAGCAGTGTTTTCTGTTACTCCTCCCCGATGTACCCGAGGATCCCGTGTCTCCCTGTTTCTTAACTCTCGGGGGTTGAATTCAACCGTTTATTCTCTCCTCTTCAATTGCAGACATGTCCCTGTATTTCCTGCATTTTCCACCCGTCCCTTCTACTACCCATAGCAGGGGACAAAATGCGGCACGAACAATTCAGAAAACGAAGAGTCACACTCACGCAGCCTTCCCTGTCATATTCTGTAAACTCTGAGCGCCTGACCGCTGGTCGCCAACAGGAAGCGAAAAACTAAGCTTTCATACGCGTCGCATAGCGTTATATTATCCATAAATACGAAGAATCACAGGTTTACACCTTAGACATACGAATGTCTGCTTTGTCAATGTGTTTCATACAATACGATGCCCTTCTGGCCCAATTATGTGGACGGCCAATTGGGCAGACGTCTGAGCTTGACGTATGAGCAAGAGCCCTAGTGCCCAACGACTTTCTGCTCACTTTGGCCGTGTCTATTAGAACACGATGCTTTTCTACTGAGATAGTATCACCCTTTCTCTAATTCGTTCCACTCCGGTTCGACTGGCCACAGCTGCTTTGTCGCCATTCTCCTGCTCTATCGTTTCTACCCCTTCCACCGCTTCTCTACCGCTATCACCAATGCGCCTACCACGACCGCGTTTAGATTTTCCTTGACTGTCCGCGTCACGCTGCACTATACCCAATGCATCGCGCGAACGTCGTTTCACTTCTGCCAGCCAACTCGTGTGCGATACTTCATGCACAGAAGAGCGCGACTGAGTCGCGGGGCTAAAGTCACCACTTAGACGCTCTTTGATGATTCGTTTCTTTTAAGCCTCCTCGTACGCGGTTCCGGCAATGCTTCCGTGGCTACTGCTGGGACTACTCTTGCAGCGAAAAAAGATTGCAATCAATTTCACATTGTAACTTTGATCTTCGTGCTCCTTGCCATTCCCCCGGGCTCTGTTCTGCTTCAGTCTGTTCTCCGTGCTTGCTCTCTTCTGAATTGAAAGTCCGCAGGGGCGGAGAACGCACTGTCGTCTTGTGCGCGTGTATTAGCATACGCAGGCAGACCGGTAGCGGTCGCAACAGCAGTTTGGAGGACAGTTTCAGCCGTTCGGAAGCATCAGAGCCACGTCGACGCTGCTGCCCTGCACCGCCAGGGATGAGTTGGTGTTGAATGAATACTCCGACTGGTAACAGCCAAGATGATCGAGGCACCAGGCGGCTAGAAACCTGACTGGCTGGTGTAGCACTGGAGGCGACTGTAGAAGCGCCAGCATCGTCAGTCGATATCTTGTGGAGACGGGATTATCCAAAAAAAAATTTGCTAGATGCACTCGGGCGCCGATCAAGCTTGACTCGCTTGCACATCGTATCGCCAAACTGCACGATCATAGGACAAGTTTCAGAGTAACAACAAGATGGCCAGTAAGCGCTTCAGATAGCAGGAATTGTATTTCATTTCTTTCATATGCGACTCACTAAGAAACCGAGCAAGCTTTAGCAGATCAATTGCAGTTGTGGCTGGAACGGGAGCTACGGTGAGGGAGGCTTGTGTGCGCGATGGATTCAGTGTGCTGTTGGCTAAAGTCGCCATCGAAACGCATAGGTTCTTTTTATCACAGTTGCTCTATAACACCAATAGTAACAATTCGGAACTCGTCCTGCGTAAACCATCGGGATTATTGGTCGTTCGTTCAAATGGTTACCTGTTCTATTTCTTATAATTTTTGCCGCTGTCCATTCTTTCGGTTCTGCGTTAATCTTTGCGTTAAGTCGATTACAATGTCAATATCGTCTAATGATAGCATCGTGAGCGTTGATGCAGCTTGCCAAAGACAGAGTGAAAGCAGCTACGGACTCAACATGACGGGCCGCTAAAGCGTAGGCTAGGAAGTCTTGGCGAGCACTGGACGACCCACTCTATCAAGGCAGTAGTCCCATTGCCTTATGCTTGGGTTTGATACTCTTGCTGCACAGGTCTCTTTTTTTGCGTTTTATTGATTTTCCTTAGCGAGTCTTCTGCCTAACTTTAACTAGTAGTTCACGTTTTATGCGAAGAGAAGGGGATACTGGCAGTGAAAGAGAGAGTGTTGAGGAACATTATGGCTAAGTCTTCCACTGTACTTAAGTAAACAGAATGAATCAGCCTCTGGATTTGCTTTGTGTACAACGGCCAAGTGTTGTGCAGTACGCGATGAACGGATGAAGGTATGACACTACGTGATGGCGTTTAACATGGTGACCTATATGGGACTTACCTTAGACGTAACGCGACCCTATCGTAGAACAGTATGCACCGAGCCTAAAAAAATTTCAAAGAAGTAATAATATTGCCATCAAACAATCGTCAAAAAGTCTACCGTTATAAAGTGTACCGTTTCTTTAGTCTTCTGTGAGGTACACACCCTTAATAAAAGATACACTCGCAAATGATTATCTTCTCAGTGTATAAAAAAAATCTAAGGCTGAGTTATTAGCCAACGTACTAGTAGATATAAATGTGGTGCCTTAGTGTATATACCTTTCTTCTACAAGCTGATTTCACACTATGGCTTGTGTAGTGGTAGACGTGAAACACGCGTGTGCGTATCAATGAAATTCATCGTAGGCGAAAATCCTTCACGTTGCCCCGACTGGATCTCGTATCATTAGTCAGTCTGGCGCACACCAAATGTCAGTCTTCACTTACCATTTCTGATCCGTAATAATGCAAACTCACTCGGCATGTGATTGTTATGCATACGCTTTTTAGCCTCAGAAAGACTCACCCCCCAGTGCTTTGCTGAATACAAAATAGAATAAAATAATTTATCTTATACGTGTCAAAATTCGAGGTATATAGATTTTTTAACAGTGATAAAAAAATAGTTCGCTAGTTTTTTCGCTAGAATTATATGGGTGTAGTGCTTTGCGATATCTGGGTTCGAGCCGGCCGTGTGTCGCTGCTGGACAATATACCGAGAAATAGCATAGAATCAAACTGAAATCTCGTCACACTCCTCACGCGTTACGGTAGTAGCGACGATGTCCAATCTCGAATCGGCTGTGATTTTTAATAATAAATATCAATAATAATGTCCATTAATTAGATAAGGCTATAAGTTATAGGAAAACTAACAAATACCTGTTCTATCCAAATACTATTCACTATGTATCATACCTTCGTTTATGAATATGCGCATATTGAATGCGTTATAATGTTGAAAATGGGACTCGTATACAGTATACCTCTGCACGAACCTACTACAAAAATAGATTTATGATCAGCCTCGCGACCTTCTATAATCAGAGGTATTTTGCTTTGAGGCTTTCTTCAGGCCCATTACCTCCGACTCATATAGCTGCAGGCGAAGCAGGATCGGTCTCGAGAGGCCAACCTTGTATTCTACACTCTTTCTGCGTTGGCATGTTCCGATTGGGACGTCAGGGCCTGTTTTCTCTTAGTTTCTGTCGCTATCCTATCCTAGTCAGGCTGTTGATTTGTCAAGGGAAAGCTAGATCCGGTTAGATCGCGCCTGAGTCCTTTCGCTGCTTCGACAGCTCTACCATTAGGAGCGCGTCGCACTTTTCCTAAAGTCGTTTACTTTACCTTTTTTTCCTCTTGGCATAGTATGACACTAAACAACAATCTGTAAGCTTGGTATGGCCTGTGACTTGTAGTCGGTCAGGTAATTGTTAGGCCAGGCCTCATGCTAACCACTAAGGATCTCAACTAAACTGTCTGTTGACTATTCGGTAGACGAACACTTGAAAAAAAGTTAGGATATATGTAGGCTGAAAATGGCCTGATGGGTATTTTTACCTACTCAAGAAACATGAAAAAATAAGCGTATATATATGTATGAATTAGATGGTTAATTATACAAGATGTAATACGTAGTTTAACATAAACACTTAATGAATGATTGCTATATGGTTCTAAATGATGACGACTATCGTACAAAGACAAGTGTACATCTTCGTAACAAATAACATACGCTGGCCAAAGTTGTCTGCAGATCCTGATATTACGAGTAGACAAACGGACTGTAACCGAATTAATTATATCAATGCTATCATTGTTAACGGTACATTTAACGCGGTTACCCTCCCGCTTTTACGTACGAATCTTCAGCTCCTGACCGTGCGGTGAGTTTTCGCAGCGAACAAAGCGCTGATCACTTTCGTTTGTTAGATTACGATGATGAGTCTCTCTTGATTGGAGCCAGGTAAGTGATTTATTAATAATTTCATATGAATTTGCAACATGTCAGTCGAGCGTAAATATATTCTAAGTAATTATTTTATTTACGCGGTGGCTACACATCAAAAGTTCAATAGTGATAACTTAGTGTATATATTATGTGTGTTTAGGGGAGGGGCAAAGGCGACTTGACCCTTTAAAAAGCCACGGGAATCTTTATCTTCTATTTAGTATAACAGTAGGAAATCAAAATGCAGTAAAGAATTAGAGTACGGAATAGTGTGACCTTTTTAAATGACGGAAAAACAACGCCAGCAAGTCAAATAATTTGAATTGTAAATTGTGCTTTGTTATTAACTTGTTAAGTAGCTTAGTTTTCTCTCGAACTATGAAGCGTTTACAAGACGAACTTACACAAACGAGATCAGCCGGAAATATATTTTTCCAATACCGTTTCTGGGCTAATGTAGATGCAATGCACACTCCGTATGTAAGACCTTCACATGATTGCAACATGTTATTTTGATGTTTACATCTATCTAGAAACTTCGTTTATAACGTGTCCTCTGTATCACTATCGGTGCAACAACGCATTGAATGGAGACCGTCTGAGAATGACACGAAGAGGTGTCGTCTGTACTGTAAACAGGAAGATGAATGCCACAATTATATTCGGATTATTGTCAGAAAGAGCGATGATCGCCTGTTAATTTGTGGTACGAACGCTTACAAACCGAAATGCCGTGAGTACGTGATCATGTCCAAACAGACGTTAACGTTAAGCCCGAAGGCGGAAACACCGCTCAACAAACGGCACTTATTCGACGTTGAGTTCAAGGTGGCTGAAGAGATGCCCGGCGAGGGATTATGTCCCTACGATGCTAATCATAACTCTACGTATACATTTGCCGGTACGTCACACAGAGCCGTCGCTCGCGTCCACTTTTCAATCAAGAATTACCATTTTAGAATGTACTTTTTTCGTATTCTTTAACGCATAATAAAAGCAGTGTCCGTGTTAGTTTCTCAGTACTACGATACAAATGAAATTGGGTCGAGTTGCGTTGTCTGTCTGGGTTTAACGGTGCAGATCTACTAATGAATGCGTCATCTAGTTTTCTGTTCAGTCCTACTGCTTTAATTAAGCGCTGTTTTTGATAGCCGGTTATTCTCAGTATAAAAAAGTATCACCTTACTCTGTTCATAAGCTTATTAGATGAACACATCATCACAGCAGGATCATGGGGGTCCTATTGATAGCAAGGAATTAATTTGCCCCTTCTTCTACCTATAGTGGGCCTGTTTTAGCCGTAAATTTAATACCAGACAAGTTCTATGCTTTTTAGCATGATAAGGCGTGATCGCAAATGCGCGAGCTTTCGAAAGGCCAGTTAATCTAACTTGTTAATATGATTAGAGTGCCGTAAATGTTCCGAGCTATCAACAAGCACAATACTGTAAACGTCTCGTTCGCCTGGTTGCGAACTAGCTTAATGTTAAATAGCAGCGTCCATGTAATGACGCATAAAGTTTTACAAAATTCTAAGGACTAATACTATGGGTGTGACTGTCAATGAATATACTTGGAAAAAAACATCTGAGGCTCACGCTTGTGTTTCAGTCAAGTGGCTCCTTATCTCTCAAGACTGATTTTATGTATTTTACTGTTAAATTTTTCCAGAGATTTTTCATGTTCATGAATCATAACACCTTTTGGCCATTTTAACATTGTACCGTACCACAAAATAAAACTTTGCAGACGGCGATTTATACACGGGCACTGTAGGTCAGTTCTCGGGCGCAGATCCGTTAATTTACCGAACACCTCTTCGGACAGTGAAGTTCGACCCCAGACATCTGAACGGTAGGGTGACAGTAGACAATATATATATATATATATATATATATATATATATATATGACAGAATAAGTAAAACTGAGCTAAAACTAAAGACGATCAATAATAATAAGGCTAATATGGTGTTTTGACTTGTTTCCCGTCTCTTTTTGCAGCCCCACAGTTTGTGTCTTCAATGCACTTGGGTCAATTCGTGTACTTTTTTTTCCGCGAAAACGCAGTCGAATTCATCAACTGTGGCAAAGCCGTGTACTCACGGGTGGCGCGCGTTTGCACCAATGATCAGGGTGGACCTCACGTTTTTAAGAACAAATTTACTTCGTTTCTAAAGGCTCGTCTCAATTGTTCGATGCCAGGCGATATTCCGTTCTACTTCAACGAATTGCAGTCAACTAGTGCCGTCGTTCACGGGTCATATGTGGGTAAACCTGCTCGGCTAATCTATTCGGTTTTTACGACAGGACTAAACTCAATCTTAGGTTCAGCTGTGTGCGCTTTCCGTCTTGAAGACATCGAAGCTACCTTTAACGGGCCATTTAAAGGTCAAGATGGCAAAAATTCAAATTGGCTGCGTGTGGTCGATTCGAAAGTGCCAGAACCTCGGCCTGGTACATGCGTGAACGAGAGTCAAATACCAGATGAAACGTTGAACTTCATCGCTAGTCACCCGCTGATGGATGAGGCTGTACCGTCCTACTGGGGCAGGCCTGTTGTGGTACGCACTGGCTTCACGTACCGCTATACATACATAGCTGTCGATCCGCAAGTGGAGGCTGTCAACGGAAACACGTATGATGTCCTTTTTATCGGCACCGATCATGGCCATGTCCTCAAAGTAGTCAATTTAGCCTGGCTGTCAATACGGCAAGCTGATGATGGGAAGCCTATAGAATCGGTCATTGTCGAGGATGTTGATGTGTTTGGAAAATCGGCTGCCTTTTTAAATTCGTCAACCGCGAGTACATTCCGTAGTGAGCCCGTCGCCGTGACTAATCTCGTCGTCCGACGGTCACAAAACGAGCAGCAGCTGATTATCGTTAGCGATAACAGAGTTCAGGGAATTCCACTATATCACTGTGATCTAGCGAAGACGTGTAGTCAGTGTGTACAGCTCCAGGATCCGTACTGCGCCTGGAGTCCAAAAAAAGGCGAATGTACCCATAACTGGCAGGCGGATACTGGTAGCATACAAAGCATCGAACATGGAAAGGACAACCGTTGCAGCAATACGTTAAACATCCTAAATCGTGAGTAGTAGCACCGACAAATATTAAAACAAATGTTGCGACGAAATTATATTGATTTATTTTTAGCCTGCTTCGAACTAAAACACTTTCTTCATCGTAAAGTCATTAATGTTAAATGAACATGTACGTCCTAGGACTTCTCGTTCGTTCGCTGAATTGCACGATATCAAAAAAAGGCGCTAACTTTTTTTTTCTTTCAATCTTCTTACTCTTCTGATTTGGCTGTGTTTCTGACTGCTTGTTTTCAATGCCTGTTTTCAAATCCTCTGTGCTGATTTGCTATTCCTGTGCGCCTATCTATGTTCGTCCGCTGGTGGCATTGGCGCCCCAAATTAACTCGTCTGCGCCCAGTGGAAACCCTGAGCGACCGCACGTCTAGCGTGCACCGCCCAGTGGACACCCTGAGTGACCACACGTCTAGCGTGCGCCGCCCAGTGGAAACTCTGAATGACCGCACGTCTAGCATGCACCACCCAGAGGAAACTCTGAGTGACCGCACGTATAGCGTGCATCACCCAGTGGAAACCCTGAGTGACCGCACGTCTAGCGTGCACCGCCCAGTGGAAACCCTGAGTGATCGTACGTTTAGCGTGCACCGCCCTGTAGAAACCCTGAATGACTATACGTCTACCGTGGACCGCGCGTCGCCCACGGATACCGCCAGTGCACTGCTGCGTCCTCCTATTGATTTCCTCAACAAAACTAGTGTGAAACCGCTTATACGTTCCAAGCTGCCTAACGATGGTGCGTCTATTGATGAACTCACCTGTTAATTGCACATAAAATAACCCTTCAACAATTACATAATCATAAAATGCTTAAATCGTTACTGACATCTTTGTTGTCACACATTATTTATTGTCAACGAAAAAAACTTACATAAAGTCGTTATACTCTAGTGCACATGCCCAGTTGGCCTAATGATATACTTTTTTCTCGTCAAAAACTGGGGTTAATATATATATAAGACCGATTTGGTTGCGCCCAAATACACACGTACAAGCATCGAAATTACCTCTTTGTCCCAGCTTGGCTTTTTCAGTTTAATGTACGTATACACAAAGTGGGTTAAAGACACTCCTGCAGTTAGAGTGCCATTGTTTTAATTGAACACCGGTATTTTTTGCATACCTAGGCCTATTTTTTCTTTTTCGCATTTACAGCTTACTTTTATCACACTGCGTGTCCTGCCGTAGGCAATGCAACACGTATGCATAATAATGTCAGCCTACTTGTTCGTTTATTGAAGATCATTCAGGCGGAATTATTACAGTCAATATCATCTGAAATTTATTTGTAAAAAACTATTAGATAAACGTTTATAGACCTGCTTTTAATAGCAAGGCCGTGTTGCTGCTTTCATAGAGCACGCTGACAATATAACCTTTTTTTATTTCGACCCAAGGATTTGGAACAATATAAATAGTATTCCTACACATTTTACACTTATTTTACACGTACATACAATTTTATATTTACACTTACATTATCACGATCTCAAAATTTTTATTTGTTTAGGTTGATAGCTGATGATTTTGTAAAATCCGTAGAATTAAGGGCTGAAATTATAGTTGTTAAATATAACAGTTTAGTTGGTACTGATTGTATCATTGTTCTAGTACAATTCAATGTCTGTTCTTAAGAACTTAAAGGTTAATAACTGTAATTTTGCGAAAGAAAAAACAAAGCGAGAGCTAATATTTGACAAGTAAGAGAGAATGCAGGACAATTTAAAACGGTGTCAATTATTATTCCCTATAGAGAAGATACGATGTCCATTTTACCGTAAGCGTTCCTTGTATGTATGTATGTATGTATGTATGTGATGGGCAAGCTAAGTATAACTGATGGGAGAGAATGTGAGTAAATATAAATGTTCACATCATGCTTTCTCGCTGGCCCGTATTTTTCAGCAAAACTTAATGTACCGCTCATTAAGGAGGCTTACCTAAACAAGGCGTATAGAGAAATAACGATGGTTATTGCCTGTGTCCTGTCAATCGTACTGTCACTATTAGCTGGTTTTGTTATCGGTTTTCTAGTTGGAAGATCCCTTTACCAAAAGGATAACACGAGCGCCTGGAAAAAAAGGTAATAAATTATTAATTTTCTAGGATAACTGTAATGATGTAATACCTTCCCTGTCACATTATTCGATGTCGTAGTATGTCGCTAGTGCAGCAATGCATTGAAGGCTAATAAGCTCAAACAATGTACGAACGTTTTCGCCGCTGACGCTTCCATTCAAGACATAGCCAACAACGCATATTTTGCCTCAACCGTTTGACGAAATTCGTAATCCATAAGAAATATCGTAGTACGTAATATTTCTAGGCTAAATTTTCAGTAAACTCTTGAAAATCTCGAATATGTTATTGGTCCTTAAATCCGCTTTAACTAACAACAAGTACACTGCATCAAGCGAATACACAACATATGGCCAGGCCCAGCTCCAAGAATGTCTACTATACATACATAAAAACAAACTCAGCTGACTAAGTTTTCAAGCCTGTGTTTATTGGTATGTCCACATCTGTAATCGAACCGTCAGGTACGTGAAGGTCGATCGTATGGCTGGCCTAATAAGTCCAGATCTTACAATGGGCGGTACTTACGCTGAAGGCCATTGCGAGCCAGCATATGCTTTGACGCCTGGAATGAACAGGAGCGGCCTTCGGCCCTGCACTCTTGCTTTAAAAAGGAATGAAAAACTTTGCAATCATCCGTCGGGTCGATCCAAAGGAAACCTGGACAACAGTTTTCTGGACATGAACAATAGTGAGAATAGCATAACCCTGCATAAGGTAAGCAATTTATTTAGTTCTCGAGCAGAAAGTAAAGCGATTTATGAAGATTTCCGACGTTGATGGGCAAACTTAGTACACAAGTTTTTAGCGAAGCTAATGTTTATCTTATACCCCAAACCTATGCCTGAAGGATCTTTTCTTCCTTCGATGCTTTGATAACGCCGCAGTAACCCAACGGGTAGCGTCAAAAAAAACTCTAGTGCCAAAAAAAGCCTGTCACCAGTTTGCGGGTAGAATGCTCGTATGTTATGTAGTGCTAACGATCAGTGAAGGATGCAGAACCTTTTTTTGTTCTAGGCAGCTCGCTCATTCATCACTGAAAGAAAGGTCATACTTGGATGGGATAAGCGCTTTTTATCCTGTGTCTAAGCATCACTTACTCCTTCGGTGCGAAAGCGCAGCGAGGCAAAGAAATTGAAAAAAAAAAAGCAAAAGAAATAATCGTCTGATCCACCGAATAAAAATTGATTATTAATCAAAATCAACGATATGCTGACTTGATTCATTAATGGCTAGATTTTTTCAAGGAGAGTACCAGCCGCCACATTAATGCGAAAACGAACGGTATAGCTTATTTGCATTTAATTGAGCAAACAGAGCTTGCAGGTCGATAAAAGTCATCTTACCACTATATATCTATCCCTAGAATGTAGGTTAATGTCGTTGCAATTTACTGTTATATTATTAGATTGGGTATGTGTGAGTACAGTGTAAAAGAAAGGCTGAATACCAGATGGTAGTAAGTGGTTTTTATATGATAGCGTTATTCTATTACATACAAATCATTACATAACCATACACCAAAAGGTTAGTAGTTAGATTGCCAGTTTGAAGCCTGTGGCATACGTGATCTTGAATAGCTAGCGTAACGCGTGAATCTTAAAGTGAAGATTCTAAAAGCAGATTGATAGTTCAGTCATTCAATCATGGCGCGATATATATATATAAGGCTATAGAAATGAGTAGGAAACATGGTGGTTAAATGTTAACGACGACACGGTAGGAGCAAAAACAATTCAGCGAATTCCGTGATGTGCGTACCTGCTACGAACGTCAGGAGTACGTTGAGTACGGCAGCTAAATGAGAAATGACTGATTAAGTTATTAAGGAGCCTGATGCTGGCGCGTCAATGTGCGTGCGGGTGATGTTATGGGGACACGCGAGTCTGCTTGGCAAAATTGAGGTTTTCAGAATTGCATACGCACAAATGGATTGAAGGAATGAATACTGTTTCCAAAACGACCGCCCATGTTTATACAACAATTTGCAGTACTTCATTAAGCATAGGCTCAATTAACATAGTCATTAAGCTACTATTCTATTTGACTAACGTTTCATAAAGCTCAAAAACGTTAACAACTTTATATATATAAAGGTTGTTAACACTTTTGAGATTTACAAGTTTGCCTTCAACATAGTGTAGAAGGCTTCCACAAAATTCTCGCACCCTTAGTAATCGAAGTCTTTTTCATGTGTTGCAGGCAAAAAGGATCTACCTGTAGATCTGACATTTACACTACCACCCAATATTGTGTGGCCTTCTAATATTGCTACACCGGGACAGTCACTTCGAAAGATTTACCCTATAAGGAATGTCATTTCAGTAATTTTTGTATATACTTTGGTTCAATATGCTTTGCCGAACGTGCAGTGCGAGAAAGCTGTTGAGTAACTTCGGAATTCTAATAGGGATAACGAATTTTTTCACGGCAATAATAGACAAACTTGAAATATAGAGCCACTGCGTAAGTAAACATGGAATCCCAACGACATATATAGCTCAGGCGGATTATTGGCCGTTACAGGCCACTTGTGTGTAAATGTGCGAGTTTGCGACGATTATGATCTTGAACTTCATAAACTTTGAACTTTGACCCTGGCAATACGCTGGATTAGTCTAAGGTAGTGGAGTTAGACAAACCAGTACAAAAAAACGTAAATGATGTAATTGTTACGTTACATCATATCCGTGTTCTATCACACATATTGTTTAAAATTGGCACACTTTGAAAAGCGTCATAAAAGAGTACGTTTCGAAGGAAGTTACGCATGTATTGCTTTAGTTGTGTCCATCCAAATATCCGAGTGCTTGGGCCGGGACATGAACTCCGTTCAAAATGCCAAAGGTATCATTTATCGCTTGAGCGATAATCGATTGTATAATTGGGCAGGAAATTACAAAAAAAAAGCATGGAGGATTATACAGTTAGTGAAGAACTATACAGAGTAAAAATGATACATAGTACAATAGTATAAATTCTCTATAATACCGATATTATGCGACCTATTCATGTTTGTGCTCGGTCTATGGCACATCGTTTTGATTATCTACATTACTATCTGCTAAAATAATTGTGCTCGTCAAGTTCTAAAAATCGATTCCTAGTTCTATTCCAATTCACTCAGTCCAAGCTATTTCGTTAGCTTAAAGTTATTAGACGTTGTTAGTCGTATTCGTAAATGCGAACTTATCTCTAACAATGATAAGGTCGATCAAACCTCGTAGTAAGAATAACTTTCTGTCAGTGTCAATTTTGAGTAGGCTATCTGGATATCAGCGCATTGACAACGGTTCCGAAGCATTCAACCGGGTTAGGCGACCTCACGTGTTACTTCTCCCAGTTAAAATGGGTTATACGAATATTCTTATGCTAAAGTATTTAAAAAAAAAAAAGTCAAGAATTATGGTGCGTCCACAGACGAGTCACGCAGTTGAAGTTACTCTCAATATGCATCCTTAAATGTTTAAGGAATGACTAATCGAATCTTAAACTCGTATCCAAATGATGACTAAATGTATTATAATTTAGTACACCTAAATGGAAATAATAAATCTATATTGGCCTTCCGTAGTGGCTAAAAATGAGGTGTGAACTCGTTGAATGAAGTTCAGGAAAAATCCAGCCCACAATAATACAGCCTCTTTTTTATGTCGATACAATTAAAAAAAAAAACGTTTTTCAAAAACTATACAGGTAATTGTGCTAGAAAAACATGTAAACCTATGTAAAACAAGACATCGTTTATATTCATACGGCGAATTATTTAATACTAGCCATAACGCTGCAGAGTTTTTTGCCCGCAAGTACATCAATCCAATGTAAACATGTGTATATATGACCAAACTATGGATCTCAAAAAGAAAATATGTATATATATATAGATGCTCTTCATCCAAAGATTGTGTTTGTAAATAAATGAGGCTATTGAGATTCGAGCGCTATTAATTGTGTAATTATTACTGCCGTTACACAGTTGAACTTGAGCTTTTCAGTAGAAAATTCATCTGTGCGGATATATATAGATAGATAGGATAGATAGACAGATCTATCTATCTATCTATCTATCTATCTATCTATCTATCTATCTATCTATCTATCTATCTATCTATCTATCTATCTATCTATCTATCTATCTATCTATCTATCTATCTATCTATCTATCTATCTATCTATCTATCTATCTATCTATCTATCTATCTATCTATCTATCTATCTATCTATCTATCTATCTATCTATCTATCTATCTATCTATCTATCTATCTATCTATCTATCTATCTATCTATCTATCTATCTATCTATCTATCTATCTATCTATCTATCTATCTATCTATCTATCTATCTATCTATCTATCTATCTATCTATCTATCTATCTATCTATCTATCTATCTATCTATCTATCTATCTATCTATCTATCTATCTATCTATCTATCTATCTATCTATCTATCTATCTATCTATCTATCTATCTATCTATCTATCTATCTATCTATCTATCTATCTATCTATCTATCTATCTATCTATCTATCTATCTATCTATCTATCTATCTATCTATCTATCTATCTATCTATCTATCTATCTATCTATCTATCTATCTATCTATCTATCTATCTATCTATCTATCTATCTATCTATCTATCTATCTATCTATCTATCTATCTATCTCTAT